>NW_011508983.1:0-591 GCF_000495115.2 Populus euphratica | reverse complement strand
AAGGACTTGTGATATAGGTCATAAAATGTTGTATGAATTTTGTTATTTACTTTCTTTTGACCTGTGGACTTTCTATTTGGCAAGGATCCCTTTCTAAAAGGATGTAATAGCTTGTTTTGGGAATTTTCTAGTTCTACAAGAATCTTTAATGAGTTGAAATAAATGTCTAAGAGTGACAACGATTCATTAATGCTCCAAAATCTTTTTTTTTTATAAGGATTCCTTATTCATCCTAACTATATAAGGAAATAAGAGCTATTGTTATTTAATGTAATATTAGTTATTTTTATTGTTTTCTTTTATGTTCGAGCTTAATTAAAACTTTACTTTGAACTAGAATCCAAGGCTTATTTGAATCACGTTATGAGCTTTTTCGTTTAGGATTTTTTGGTCAATTTTGAGTAGACCTCATAGAAGTCCACGTAATAGGTCTATTAAAGTTAATTTTTCAAGAATTATTTAAATTCAGATAACCAAAATTTTGACAATTATTAATGAATATTACTTCTGAATTTTTTTGTTTTAACATGTAAGAATGATTATTGTATTCTTTAGTTCTTGAAGGAATTAAATATAACTTATCAAAGATTA
>NW_011508982.1:0-591 GCF_000495115.2 Populus euphratica | reverse complement strand
CATTAGTTTTTTGAATAAAAAACGATTAAAAAATTAAATATAATTTTTATTTTACTGAGTCATACCTAGTTCAATACATTTTAATCTTTGAATCGGAACTAGTTCGACCAGAACCAGTCTGACCGGAAGAATATAGCTGGCTACACTATTGAACAATATAGCCATTATATATTATTCATGCTAATTAATTAGCATGAAGAGTGCAACATGAATACATTGTTCGACACTGTTCACTGAACAGTGTATGCTATACTGTTGATGCTAATTAATTAGTATGGATAGTGCATAAATATGTGTTAGCCATTGTTTATTGTTGAAACAAAAACAGCCTCCCATTACTTCGCGATAACTGTGTTTGTAACGCAGTAAAAGGTGGGACTCATGAATAGTAAAATATGTTTTTTTTGTAACTAAACATACAAAAGCTGTGTTTTGTTTAAAACGCAGCCGCTTAAATAAACGCAGCCTTAGTAACTCCATTTACAACTCCAAAAAGTCATTTAATCAATTTAAATATAAAAAATCAAACTAAATAACAAAATTATAGATCTATATCTGCCTTTTTCTGCATTGTTAAAGTTAAAGGGTAGA
>NW_011508985.1:0-591 GCF_000495115.2 Populus euphratica | reverse complement strand
AGAATATTACTAGTTATTATCTAAATACCATAAAATTATTGTGATTTTATTAAATATATTTTTATTTTATTTAAAAAATAAATAAATTTTTTATTTTCTTGATTTAATTAGTTTTTTTTTTTTTTTTGCTCACGGTCGACTGGTTTCGGCCATTACCGTGCTATGATATTGGCTTTATTTCTGACTTTTTAAGGGGGCCTGCCTCTAAGTTAACGTACACTTCAGTTTGGTCGTGCTCATCTATTGTGAGCTCAATTTGTATTTGGGTTTGGGAAAGAATAATAAAATTTATAAAATTACTCTAAATTTCCACTGCGGTAACACTGTGTTTTTATTTAAAAACAAAACTATATTTTACATAAAAGTCAACATTGGGAGCATTTTTATTTTTTTTTACTTTTTAAAAACACTTTTAAGAAATCTTGAATTTTTATTTATTTTTAATGTTTTAAGATAATTTTAATATACTAATATAAAAATAATTTTTAAAAAAATTAATATTATTTTTATATATTTTTAAACAAAAACATTATAAAAATTAATTATTACCATAATAACAAATCGAATCGAATCTAGATTCATATCTCGACT
>NW_011508987.1:0-591 GCF_000495115.2 Populus euphratica | reverse complement strand
ATTGCTCTTACGTTTTAAAAATATTTTTTAAAAAAATTAAAATTATTTATTTATTTGTTTATTTTTAATTAATATATTTTTAATATTTTTAAATTATTTTAACATACTTATGTTAAAAATAATTTTTAAAAAATAAAAAAATTATTAATATATATTTTAACATGAAAAATTATTTAAAAAATAATCATTAGTTATATTGCCTAATAAACTCTCAAGCATCATTTGTTTTCGGTGAAAAAGTGATTCTTAGAAAATTTAATTGTTTTTTGCTTCAAAGAAAAAAAATATTTTTACTTCAAAAGTGGATTAAGGCTTTGTTATTGATATTTCAGTATTAGTATTTATTTTTTAAAATTTTAATTTTTAATTTTGATTTTTCCATGAAAGTTTTATTTATTTTTAATTTAATTTAATTTAATTATAAATTATTTTTATCAATTTAATCCTCATTTATTTAATTTTTATTTTTTTATTGGTTTTTTATAAAAAATTTACCCCCCCCCCACACACACAGTGTGCTTTTGAATTAAGATGCATATATTGAAAATGTCACGTGGGATATAAATTAGTATTACAAATTAAATTAAATAA
>NW_011508984.1:0-591 GCF_000495115.2 Populus euphratica | reverse complement strand
AAGAAATAAAATATTAAAAAATAAATAAAAAAATCAATAAAGATTCAATTATGAAGGATCAAGTTGAAAAAAAGAAAAAAGAAAAAAAGGCTTAGGCTTGTTGGCCTAGGACAACCCATGCACCTAAGATGATTTTTTTTTTTTTTATTATGGCAAGCTACTCCCTAATATTTTTTTTAAAAATAGCAGGTAGAGATATAATTTGCTTTACTTAAATTTTGGCTGTCAAAAATAGCTGGAAAGTCAAGAAACAAGTATTCTACATGTAAAATATCCATTTTCAATATTTTGTTTTAACAAACAAAACCATAAAAACATAATATAGACCCAAATAGACCCATTTATGCTTTCAAGCAACCTCAAAAAAGGTCAAAAAACAACAAATTAACCAAAAACCCAAAAACTTTCTAATGTTAAATTTTTTAGGCAATTTAAAGGTAAAATGTTATCTTATTGGAACTCTTCTTATAAAATAAAACTTTTAGACACTAAAAATGATAATTTTAATAGTCAAAATAATTGTTAATCAATATTTTCTCTCTCCTACCACAAGCCAAAGAAAAAAAAAAAAGAGAAATGAAGGCTCCGTTT
>NW_011508981.1:0-591 GCF_000495115.2 Populus euphratica | reverse complement strand
GATTTATTTTACCTTTTCTTTCCAATTTATATAATGAATATGTTTGTTCTCCTATGCTTATTTTTTCTATGATTATTTATTTTAATTGTTAGATACTCTAACTTATTATTGTAGACAATCTATTGCTAAGTTTGATATCAAAATCGGAGTTGTGGTATATGAACTTGTGAAGCAACTGAGTTTAATAATTGTGGAGGATCTACGTTATTAAGCTGAGGGAGAACATTCAATCAATTCAAACATAAACTGCGGATAGTTATGTTTTTTCGATTAGTCAACTTATTTAGTTCTTAAAGCTGCTATTGAATTAAATTATTAGTGCGGACACTATGGTTGTTTGATGGTTAGGGTTAGTTATACGGCATATCCATTAACTAACCAATGTTAAAAAGAGATAAATATTTAGAATATAAATTGATGTTTCGTTTCCAATGTGTGCTTGAGACCAAGATTTATTCTCTTGATAATTTTTTTATTTTATTTAATTTTGCTTGATAGTTTTCTAATTTCTTTTGCTTTAGCCTAGATAACATCCAAAACCCCCTCCAAGTTGCATATCATCTAGCATAAAAATCTGATGTGAATTTTCCT
>NW_011508986.1:229-591 GCF_000495115.2 Populus euphratica | reverse complement strand
CTCGACTTTTCTAGCTAAACATACAAACTTGGCTTGGAGGTCATGATCTTCCTTAAGGTTGCACATACCTCTACTAAATGTATAAGGTTAAGTTTTACTTGGTGTCCCATAAGTATTTACGGTGTCCCAGTTTTGAACATTTTAAACTAGCAAGTCCAAGTACTTTACTACTTCATTAGGGTCTTTATCTTCAAAAGTTTCATTGCATATCAATTCAACCATTTGCCTATCTCTAGGTGTTAACCCTTCATAAAAAATGTAAAACCAATCTTCATGTTTCAAAACCATAATGAGGGCAAATATTAAGCAAGTCTCGATATCTATCCCAACATTGGTAAAATGTTTCTCCTGGTTTTTTAGTG
>NW_011508986.1:0-184 GCF_000495115.2 Populus euphratica | reverse complement strand
GAGAAGGAAAAAACTTCTTTAAAAACTATTATTGCATTTCATCCCAAGCATGAATGGATCCAGATCTCAAATTTTATAGCCATGTTTTAGCTTTAACTTTTAATGAAAAAGAGAAAAACTTTAATCTGATGGTGTTCATACTACAATTTGAGTTCTTATTCGTGTTGCAGACCTCTTTAAATTC
>NW_011508988.1:0-591 GCF_000495115.2 Populus euphratica | reverse complement strand
GTCATCACGAGGCGGCTATTGATCAAAGACGAGGGAACTATATGACCCAGGTGGGAGAAAAGCAAACGAGGGCGTAAGAAAACGAGCCTAAAAAGTTTATGGTGCAGGTGCTGCCAGAAACAGGTGATAGATGACCATGAAATTCCTGGTGAGCTAGAAAGGTGAAGTATATGGTTCGATTTGTGTTGTTGACCGAAGAAAATAGGACCACGATCATGCAATGGTTGCTGTTTGAGATAAGTATGATGCTAACGTTTATGTCTCTGTTTTATCTATTTATTTCTTGTTGTCGAGCAAGGTGCGGATGCGTACTACTCAATGACTCTAGCTATGGTCTTCGTTTTCCATGTCTCTTCAACAACCATTTTTGTCATTTTTGCAAGATTCTCAGCTCGTGTTCACACTTAGTGTCTCGAGTAATTCTAGCTATTTCCTTTTCTTTTCTTAATTTCTTTGCTACTTGAGAACTAATTATACTAGTATTTTTCTTTTTTCTTTTTTTATTTTTCTCATAAAATACAAATATTTATTTTCCTGGTTAAAAAGTAGCCAATGAAACGGTATCTAGTCCATCTAATTATAGTGAAATGT
>NW_011500779.1:88870-89993 GCF_000495115.2 Populus euphratica | reverse complement strand
ACAATGTTCTAGTTTGAATTGAATTAACATCTATTTTCTAAGCTTAGCCTTTTCTTTGTCATTTCACTTTCAATAGTTAATCACATCAATTAATCTTTTGGATTGTGAGATATGCCTACATTTAAAATAAGCATTTACCATAAATTAAAGCTATCTTATGTTATCAAACTTGTTATTATAAATATGCTTAAGTTAGAAAATTTAACGATACTTTAAGTGCAAAATGATGATTAAAATCATGATAAAAATACACTTTTAAGTACTAATCAATATACTCTCTCATGTTTTATTTATCTATTTTCTCTAGATGAGACAAATTCATTCTATCATGGGCAATATCCATATTATATTCATATTGTTTGATAAAGCATTCACCAGATCTTTCCATCTTTGAATCATAGTGTTTTCTAATCTTATTAATATCTTGCTTATTAAATAGTTAATCCTGTGTTTTATAACACTTTGTACAATAAATGGTTGGCACTTTCATAGTCAACCATATGGTATAACCTATACCTGTGCTATGAAAGGAACTTGATTTGTTATTAACATAAGTTAGCATAATGAATTCCTCATAATATTTAAAAGTTTACTTAAATACGATAATTAATATGATCATAAATCACCATGCTACCTTCAGAATGCTCCCATATGTATCCTAGAAATTTGCAGGGGGGATAACCTTTTAAGTGGAGAGTTTACCCTCATGCAATCCATCTCTAACTGTTAGCAAAAGCAATGAAGTTCAGCTTATCTAAAACCAAACGTGTGTTCATTTGAGCTCAAAACAAACATAATTTCAAACTAGAGATTCTGTTAGTGAGAGAACTAGCTTACAGCCTCCATTGCTATAGCTAATATTATGTGTTCTTGCAGAAAGGAAGTCAGATTTGGCTAGATTAACTCAATATATTACTGGTTTGCAGGAACTTTTGTGTTCCATTAACATGTAAAACAACCTTGTCATAATCCTGAATATTTCTGCTTCAAGTTTGGAAAGGTAAAAATAAAAAT
This sequence comes from Populus euphratica, assembly GCF_000495115.2. Lineage (NCBI taxonomy): Eukaryota > Viridiplantae > Streptophyta > Magnoliopsida > Malpighiales > Salicaceae > Populus > Populus euphratica. Next base: position 88,979 of record NW_011500779.1, on the reverse strand, counting down.
TTTCCACAGTTTCCTTTAGTTTACATATGAACTGACAGAAGTTACGTAAGAAAGTTGAGACAATTTTCTACAACTTTCATGTTTTCAAGTGGCTCTAATTTTGACTTTA
>NW_011500779.1:86332-88245 GCF_000495115.2 Populus euphratica | reverse complement strand
ATATAATTTGTACAATTAACCTCTCTATGGTTCAACCCCGGTCTTGCCGGGTTATTTATTACTTCGACATTCCTGCACTTGGGAGAAGACATCAATCTTTTAGTCATGTCACTACTAATGACAAATCGTCCAATTAGAACCTCTGTTGTGTGTGGTTTCTAGTTGAGTAATAAAAAGAGTTTATATTATATTTATTTTTAATACCATTAGTGGATCCTCTAACCTTGACATATGTTTTTATCATTGTTTAATCCTCACATGAATCTTACATCTCAAAGTCCTCTTTAAATTATTATTATTATTATTTGTAATTTATATAGTTAACCTCTTTGTGGTTCGACCCCGGTTTTGCTGGATTATTTATTACTTTGACACTCTTATATTTGGAAGAAGACATCAATCTTTTGGTCGTGTCATATACTCAAAGGTGAAGGGATCTAACTGCACATGTACATCCTTTACTTTTAGACAAAGAGATAGTTGCCTTATTCGCAAATACACTTAAGACACCGTACTATGAGCACATGATAGGTAGTTTGGCACAATAATTCACTAATGTTGTAGTCATAGCTGAGCATATGGAGTAAGGGACAATGAATGGTATAATTTCCATACCTACAAAGAAAAAGGGTTTCAGAAGGGGGAAAGATGTTAATCACATTGAGGGTGGTTATAAAGGTAGGAAAAAACCATTTCCAAAACTATAACATTTTATCCCTCTTATCCCAGATTGCTAATGTCAACTTTAATTCTCTATTTCCTACCAAAAATTTGAGACTCAATATAACTAAGTGATTAGTACTTAAAAGTGTATTTTTATCAAGGTTTAATATCATCATTTTGAACTTAAAGTATCAATAACTCCTTAACTAGAGCATGTTTTATAATAACAAGTCTGATAAAAAATACCTTTAATTTATGGTAAATGCTCATTTTAAATACAGGTATTTTTATAATTTAAAAGATTGATTGTTGTGATTAACTATTGGAAGTGAAAGGACAAGAAAAGGTAAAGCTTAGAAAGGAGATGATGATTCAATTCAAATTCGAACATTGTTCAGTTATTGGACCATATCTAGAGCTATAGATATTGGATTTTAGATTGGTTTATATGGCTGGAAAGATAAGAAATAGGCCTACAAATTTCACCTAAATTTATCGTTTTCAAATTTAAAGTTTGGCCACAAAAAAGAAGTTAGAATATGTCCTGCAATCTAGCCCAAACATTACTCAGAGTTTTACCTATAACTAGAGTTCTAGAAGACCATATGACATGAAATTTGATGGGTAGAAGGAAAAGACAATTTCCAATAACTTTTATAAGAAGACCTGCTCAAATTATGATAGTAGAAATGACATTTCATCCAGGCAAGAGCTTTAAGGCTATCCACCACGTCCACCAACAGCACTGCTCAGTATTTTAGACATATCTCGAGTTGTAGTATTCCAAATGCTTTAAAATTTGGTGGGTGGAAGGAAAAGACAATTTGCAATAAATTTCATGAAGAACACTTTACCAAATTATGATTGCATTAATGTCAATTTATCCATCCAAAATACTAGAGTGTTGTTGTCCACCAAGTCCACTAAATCAATAGTTGGTCACCATATCAATTATCAATGACCAAATGAATAGTTTTGAATTTTAGCCTATAAAATAAGATATTTGTCATTCATTTAGGCATTTATTTTTTCATATCAAGATCTGTTCTTGCTCTCTCTCTTTATATTTTTGTAATGCTTAAGTTTTGCTTTCATTAATCTCTTGTTCATGCTTTTCATTTCCTTTACTATACTTTGATAATGTATATCATGTTTATATTATTGTTTATTTATGTTTTTCTTTTTAATAATGTCTAGTGATTAGTACTTACATGCGCATTTTTATCATGGTTTTATATCATCATTTTGCA
>NW_011500779.1:81886-84359 GCF_000495115.2 Populus euphratica | reverse complement strand
ATGTTAACAATTTATAATCTGATTGGAACCTTTTTTATGTGTGGTTTCCAATTGAGTAATAAAAAGAGTTTATATTATACTTGTTTAAAATATCATTAGTGGATCCTCTAGCATTGACATTTGTTTTTATTATTTAATTTTCACATCAATCTTACATCTCAAAGTCCTCTTTAACTCATCATCACCACCACCATCATTGTTGTTATTGTTGTTTTTATTATTATTATTATTATTATTATTTATAATTTATATAGTTAACTTACATGTGGTTCAACTCCGGTTTTGCTGGGTTATTTATTACTTTGACACTTCTGCACTTGGGATAAGACATCAACTCTTTCATCATGTCACTAAGTAAAAAACCAAACCAAAAGTTTACTAAGGAAAACTTATCAAAGAATCCACGAACAACTACCTTTATTATCATTACTATTGAATGAGATGTACCATAAACTATTGAGCATTAGATAGGTGGCTTCAATACTGCTCACTCTACTATCATCACCCTACCCTAACTGGTATAAGCCAGAACTTATTTGTGAGTATCATACCGACATCGTAGGAAACAACATCCATATATGCACTTCCTTCAAGAACAAGCTCTTGTAGTTAATTAGAGCTGGGTGAATAATGTTTAAGAAGGCCCCAAATATAAATACAAATCCTTTACTCGATCATACCTTAGGTAATGGATTTGTAAATGCATTGGAGATGGAAAACCTAAACAGTTTAAAAGGTTTATTTAGATAAGATTTATAAAATGCTGATAAAAGTTTGGTACAAGAAAAATATATTTGAAATATATTTGAAGAAAGACCAACAAGTAAGAATTTATATAAGTATCATGGTGAATGACATATAATCAACCAATGTGAAGGTTTCTGTAATGAGGTGATACAAATGATGATTCAAAGAACATTTCGAATTAAGGGGGGAACGAGTAGAGAAATATCTATGGTAGATGAACCTAGTAAAAACAAATAGGTGCATTAGGTGCAATTTACTGCAAACAGGTTACGAAAAAATGTTCTTATCTAAACCTATAGTGGCAAATAAAGGAAACTATAATGCCTTACCACACAACAATAGGTACTCTTTCTCAAGCATGTAACTAGTGCTCATTTTCTAAGTAGAAGTTAAAAGCCTAACCCGTAGCAGAAGATGCTTTGCCCTCGAAGAGCTATAAAAACAAAAGAAAGCAAAGATAAGAGAAGTAGTTGACCTGACCTTCGAAGTGAACAAATCCATCATTGAAGAAAAGACCAACAAGTTCCTAAAGTTGATGAAGCATAGTGAATATAATGTATTTTAGTAGCTTAACAAGACTCCAACCAAAATATCATTGTTGTAATTGATTTTAAGCTATAAACCATATAGGAAGGCTTTACAAAAGGTGCTGAATGAGGCTCACATGCCTCAAGATATCAACTAAGAAACTATGGAACACTTAGTAGGAAAGATCCATGCTTCGAATGATCTGTACTTTAATGAATATGACTTGAATCCTAATGTACTAGACATAATGATTAATATTTAAAAATGTATTTTTATCAAGGTTTTATATCATTATTTTACACTAAAAGTATCAATAACTCCTTAACTAGAGCATATTTTATAAAAACAAGTCTAATAATATAAGATACCTTTAATTTATGGTAAATTTTTATTTTAAATGTAGGCCTATCACATAAATTAAAGAATTGATTGATGAGTTTAACCATTAAAATTGAGAAGACAAAGAGAGGGTTAAGCTTGGAAATCCAAATCTTAGCATCAAAAGAGAAGTTTGAATCTATTTTGTAGCCCAAATATTGTTTACTATTCAATCCATATTTTGAGTTATAAAAGTCCAAATGACCTCATTCTTGTTTTGTTAGAAAGCTGAAATAATTTTCCAAAACTTTTAGAAAGACTATCTATTCAAATTCTGATGTTATAAGTTAGTTATGTCTTTCATTTCCTTGCCTTTTAATTGCTTTCTTTCTTTTAGGAAGACTATCTATTCAAATTCTGATGTTAGCAATTACGTTTTCTGTAGACAAGAAGATAAAGACTGTTACCAAGTTAAAAGATGGCCACCTACTCAATAATTAGTCAACAAATCAATAGTTTTGAATTTTAGCCTATAAAAGGAGTCATTTACCATGCATTTAGGCATCTTAGTTTTTAAAACAAGATTATGTTCTTGCTCTCTTTCTTTATATTTCTTTGAGTTTTACTTTCATTAATCTTTTGTTTATGCCTTTTATTTCCTTTACGATACTTATATAATCATGTTCTCCTCTTTTTATTTATGTTTCTCTTCTTCATTATATTTAGCTAAGTTTATTATGTTAAGGTGAAAAGGTTTTACTAATGGTGTTAGGATAAGTATAATATAAACTCAATATAGACTTCAATGATTATATCCTAAACAACTTGCTATTAAAATGTTATATCATTTTTATCTTATTAATTCTTAATACCTTATTTG
>NW_011500779.1:61735-81763 GCF_000495115.2 Populus euphratica | reverse complement strand
ACACCTGTGCTATAAAAGGAACTTCATTTGTTTTTTTACATAAGTTAGCATCATAAATTTGTGACAATATTTAAAAGTATTGGTATTATTTAAATAAGATAATTAATATGTGATGTTAATAATTTACAATGAGTTATTTATAAAAAAAATCATCTAATTGAAACCTTCTTTGTGTGTGGTTTCTAGTTGAGTAATAAAAAAAGTTTATAGTATACTTATTTAAAATACCATTAGTGGATCCTCTAACCTTAACAACTATGTTTATCATTGTTTCATATTCACATTAATCTTATATCTCAAAGTCCTTTTTAACTCATCATCATCATCATTATTATTATTATTTATAATTTATATAGTTAACCTCTCTATAGTTCAACCCAGGTCTTGACGGGTTATTTATTATTTTGACACTTCTACAATTAGAAAAAGACATCAATTTTTTGGTCGTGTTACTTTGCATGATCTTATAAGCTTAATAACATCACCAAAAGATTGATGTCTTCTCCCAAGTGTAGGAGTATCGAAGTAATAAATAACCCAATAAGACCACGGTCGAACCATAGAGAGGTTAATTGTATAAATTATAAACAATAATTATAAACAACAACAATAGTAACAACAACAACAACAACAACAATAACAATACTAATAGTAGTAGTAGTAGTAATAAAGAAGAAGAAGAAGAAGTTGATGAGAACTTTGAGATGGAAGATCAATGTAAGGGTTAAACAATGATAACAACAAATGTCAAGGTTAAAGGATCCATTGATGGTATGTCAAACAAGTATAGTATAAACTTTTATTATTCAATTGGAAACCACACATAAAGGACGTTCCAATCAGATTATAAATTGTTAACATGATTACATTAGTCATCTTATTCGATTAATGCTAGTACTTGTAAATTTCATCAGGCATTCATGATTCTAACTTATGTCAACAACAAATCAAGTTCCTTTCATAGCTCAGGTGTCGGTTATACCATACATTATGGGCTATGAAAGTGTCAACCATTTCATGTACCAAGTGTTATACAACATAAATCTAGATTAGTCATTTAACAAGCAAAGTATTAAAGAGTGAACAAGATAACAAATACAAAACATGTTAGTATCAAACATTAAAGTCCATATTAAGTTTACATTATACTTATTATTACACCATTAGTGTAACCTTTTCACCTTGACATAATAAATTTAGTGACACGACTAAAAGATTGATGTCTTCTCCCAAGTGTAGGAGTGTCAAAGTAATAAATAACCCGGCACGACCGGGATCGAACCCTAGGGAGGTTAATTGTCCAAATTATAAATAACAATAATACAACAACAACAACAATAACAATAACAACAACAACAATAACAACAACAACAATACTAACAACAACAACAACAACAACATAACAGCAATAATAATAATAATAATAATAATAATAATAGTAGTAGTAGTAGTAGTAGTAGTAATACTAATAATAATAATAATAAATAAAGAAGAAGAAGAAGAGAACTTTGAGATGGAATATTAACGTAAAGATTTAACAATGATAACAATAAATGTCAAGGTTAGAGGATCCACTAATGGTATGTTAAATAAGTATAGTATAAACTCTTATTAGTCAATTGGAAACCACACACAAAGGAGGTTCCAATCAGATTATAGATTGTTAACATGATTACATTAGTCATCTTATTCAATTAATGCTAATACTTGCAAATCTCGTCAAGCATTCATGATTATAACTTATGTTAACAACAAATCAAGTGCCTTTCATAGATCAGGTGTCGGTTATCCCATACAGCATGGGCTATGAAAGTGCCAAGCATTTGTTGTACCAAGGGTTATACAACATAAATCAAGATTAGTCATTTAACTAGCAAAGTATTAAAGAGTGAACAAGATAACAAATACAAAACATGTTAGTATCAACCATTAAAGTCCATATTGAGTTTACATTATACTTATTCTTACACCATTAGTGTAACCTTTTCACCTTGGCATAATAAACTTAGCTAGACATAATAAAAGAAAGAAAAATAAATAAACGAGAAAAATAAATAATCAAAATAAGAACATAAATAAGATAAGAGTTAACTAAGTAAAGGAAAGGAAATGAAAGGCATAAACTTGATATTAATGAAAGCAAAGCATAAACATTATTAAAAAATAAATGAAAGCAAAGCATAAACATTACAAAAAATACAAAGAAAGAAAGCAAGAGCATGATCTTGATCTGGAGACCAAGATGCCTAAATGCATAGCAAATGCCTCCTTTTATAGGCCAAAACTAGGAACTATTGATTTGATGACTAATTAATGAGTGGGTGACCAACTCTTGACTTGGTGACAATCTTTGTCTTCTCTTGTCTGCCCAAAACATCATTGATAACGTCAAAATTGGAGCCACTTGAAAACATCAAAGTTGTAGGAAATTGTCTCAGCTGACGTGTGCAAACAATTCAGCTCATTTCAACTTCTAAAACTCCAAATATGGCCAAAATACTGAACAATGCTCGGGTTGGAGGACAGATTCGGGCTTCTTTGTTGTTGCTACAATTTGGACGGACAGATTCGGGTTTCTTTGTTGTTGCTACAATTTGGACTTGAAAATGACCTTTTTAGATCTTGGGCTCCATATGAAAGTTGTAGGCCTATGTCTTACCTTTCCATCCATGTAAAGTAGACCTAAATCTGAAATCTATAGCTCTAGATATGACCCACTTACCGAATAGTATTTCGGTTTGGATTGCACCGATATCTCTTTTCTAAGTTTGGCCATCTCTTTATCCTTACAATTTCAGTTCTTAAATTCATCAATCAATCCTTTCATTTATGTGATATACCTGCATTTAAAATGAACATTTACCATAAATTAAAGGTATGTTATATTATTAGATATATTATTATAAAACATGCTTTAGTTAAGGAGTTATTCATACTTCAAGTGCAAAATGATGATATAAAACCTTGATAAAATGCACTTTTAAGTACTAATCACACCCCCCAACCAGCTTATTGCTAGTCCCTAGTAATCAAAGCGTTAAAATAGAAAATAATTTACAAATTCCACAAAGCAAGGTATTCATCATTTAACTTCCATTAATCTATCCAGATAAACAAACTCTCGTTAAATTTACATACCTACTCAATACCTCTTAACAAAATATTCATAAACCTTTCTTTTGTACTCAATGTATCAACACATAATAATGGGGTTTTTCTTGGAAGAAAACAAAATTTTTGTTCTAATGTTTAAGGTTAACTTCCTTGGTTTGGGATTATTATCTTTGTCTTCTTTTTTTTTAAATATATATACATATAATTTAAAAACACCATGCATCTTTAACCCATGTAACGAGCTTTCAGCTAATGACTCCCAGACCAGTTGGTCTTAGGGCATTAGGTGTTAAGACACCCCTACGAGCTTAGTAACTCGGGTCACAGATATTGATATGTAAATAGTGCAATGTTTGATTCCCTTACGCTTTTCTCCTCAACCCATGTAACAAGCGTTGGGCCAATAGTTCCCAAGTCAGTTGACTTTAGGGTATGAGGTGTTAAAACACCCCTTCAGGCTTAATTGCTTAGGTTAGGGAGGCTACGAAACCAAACTTATCTACATTTTTATTATTATCATTTTTTTTTCTTTTTCTTTAATTATATACAATCCCTTGCCCTTAGTTGTTACCTTTAACAAAAGAACATAAATAATATAATAATTCAATATGCAACCCACAATCATATGTTAAAGTGTATGTGTGTAAATTAAGGTTTAAGAATACCTGTTAAATAAGTATATGAGCAGAATTAAGTGATAACAATGCGAGAGTTTGTAAATCTGAATATTTTAAGAAGTATTATGATAGACCTTGTTACGAATGATTACTAAGATATATCTCAAAAGTCATAAAAAGTTCTCCTTACTCTGCCATCATAGTAACAACAATTTTGCACATGCTTTATGAAATAGAAAACACAATTTTTTTTTTTAGCTACTACCCTCTCCCCCCAACTAAAACGAGACATTGTCCTCAATGTTTAAAGTTAGAAAGATAGAGTATAAAAGATATCACCTAAAATAACGAACACTGACAAACCTGCAACAAACTGAAACAAATATAAGAAACAACAAAACACAATAATAAAACCAAAAGACACAAAGATTCACAAATGAAAAAGTTTAATGACACTACTTACCTCATTGTCGAGAATGAATCTTTGAAATATTTGATCAGGACAATATTTGAATAAGTTAGGGTCATCATAATAAAAATTCTTCACTTCATTCAAAAACTTTTCTTTGTCTTGAGTACTCCAATCAGCTGGCAAATCTCCTAAAGCAAGAAAATTGATATTTTTATCATACCAAGGCATTGGACTAAGAGAAAGTAAGGATTCGTTACAAAAGTAATCATCGATTGGTGTGATGTCAGATGTCGAATCTATTGTCACTATTGACAAAAGATTCACATCAACATTTTCGGTGCTTGTTTCATTCGTGATTTTTTCCTTAGAATAAAGCATTTGCAAATCTTCAGACTCATCTAACTCATTTTTATGTAAAGTAGATTCAAGTTGATCATAAACGAATTCACCAATATGATCTACTTCTTATAAATCATTATCATCTCTAGGTTGCTTACAAATGTTTAAAATATTCATCTCCAATGTCATGTTTCCAAATGATAGCATCATCAGTCCATTCCTACAATTAATCAATGTGTTAGAGGTTGCAAGAAACGGACGTCCTAAAATAACAGGAAATGAATTACATGTTTCAACAGGTTCTGTGTCCAAGACAATAAAATCCACAGCATAAATGAATTTATCGACTTGTACTAACACATCTTCAATTATTCCTCTAGGCACTTTTACAGATCTATCGGCAAGTAAAAGAGATATAGAAGTTGGTTTTAACTCACCTAGATTGAGACTCTGAAAAACTGAATATGGAAGTAAATTCACACTAGCACCAAGATCAAGTAAGGCTCTTTCAATTTTTTGTTCTCCAATAAAGCAAGAAATTGTAGGACAACCAGGGTCTTTATATTTCAAAGCATTATTGTTCTGAAGAATGGCACTTACTTGTTCTGCTAAAAAGGCTTTCTTTTTCACATTTAGTGTCCTCTTCACAGTGCACAGATCTTTCAAAAATTTAGCATAGGAAGGAACCTGTTTAATAGCATCCAGCAAAGGTATATTGATCCTTACCTGTTTGAAAATTTCATAAATTTCAGAATTGTGATTGACTTTCCTTTGTTTGGTCATGGCTTGAGGAAATGGAAGTGCTGGCGGTGAATCAGTCGTTTCTTTGCAATTTTCAGATTCAACCCCTTCCTTACCCTCAGAGATTGACTCATCATCTTTCTCATAAGGTTCAAGAGAGGGTTTTTCAATAACCTTACCACTGCGCAGAGTAGTGACTGATTTGACTTGATCCATGTGTTGGCTTCCGGAACTACTTGCATTTGCATTGTATTGCCCTTTGGGATTTTGTTGTGTTTGAGATGGAAACTTACCTTTCTCTTGGAAACTGAGAGCAGATGTTAATTTAGCAAGAGTATCTTTAAAATCTATCATGTTTTGAGCAAGTTGAGTATTGATTGTCTCTTGCTTTTCAATGAATGCATGCAATGTTTCCTCAAGATTTCTTCTAGGAGGTGGAGCATAAGGAGGTGCATATCCATGAGAATTTTGGAAATTATGGTGTGCTTGAAACGGTGGTTGTGAAGTTTGTGCATTGTCACTCTTCCAACTGAAATTTGGGTGATTCCTCCAACCAGGGTTGTATGTTTGGGAGTATGGGTTGTGGTTGGCCCTTTGAAAACTGTTTAAAGCATGGGCTTGTTCATGGAGACATTCTTTAAAAGAAGGCAAGGTTGGACAATCGTTGGTTGAGTGTTCATTTGTTTCACAGATTTGACACACAATGTTTTCAACAGATTTTAATTGACCACTCTTTTTCAATTCTAGTGCCTCGACTTTTCTAGCTAAAGATGCAAACTTGGCTTGAAGGTCATGATCTTCCCTAAGGTTGTACATACCTCCACTAGATGTATGAGGTTGAGTTTTACTCGGTGCCTCACAAGTACCCGCGGTGTCCCAATTTTGAGCATTTTCAGCTAACAAGTCTAAGTACTCCATTGCTTCATCAGGGTCTTTATCTTCAAAAGTTCCATTGCACATCAATTCAACCATTTGCCTATCTTTAGGTGTTAACCCTTCATAGAAATGTGAAACCAATCTCCATGTTTCAAAACCATGATGAGGGCAAGTACTAAGCAAGTCTCGATACCTATCCCAACATTGGTAAAATGTTTCTCCTGGTTTTTGAGTGAAAGTGGTGATTTGTCTCTTGAAAGAGTTTGTTCTATGAGATGGAAAAAACTTCTTTAAAAACTGTTGTTGCATTTCATCCCAAGCACGAATGGATCCTGTAGTAGTAGTAGTAGTAGTAGTAGTAGTAGTAGTAGTAGTAGTAGTAGTAGTAGTAGTAGTAGTAGTAGTAGTAGTAGTAGTAGTAGTAGTAGTAGTAGTAGTAGTAGTAGTAGTAGTAGTAGTAGTAGTAGTAGTAGTAGTAGTAGTACTAATAATAATAATAATAATAATAATAATAATAATAATAATAAAGAAAGAGAAGAAGAAGAAGATGATGATGATGAGAACTTGGAGATCAAATATTAATGTAAGGATTAAGCAATAATAATAACAAATGTCAAGGTTAGAGGTTCCACTAATGGTATATCAAACAAGTATAGTATAAACTCTTATTATTGAATTGGAAACCACACACAAAGGAGGTTCCAATCAGATTATATATTGTTAACATGATTACATTAGTCATCTTATTCAATTAATGCTAATACTTGTAAATCTCGTCAAGCATTCATGATTATAACTTATGTTAACAACAAATCAAGTTCCTTTCATAGCTCAGGTGTCGGTTATACCATACATTATGGGCTATGAAAGTGCCAAGCATTTGTTGTACCAAGTGTTATACAACATAAATCAAGATTAGTCATTTAACAAGCAAAGTATTAAAGAGTGAACAAGATACCAAATACAAAACATGTTAGTATCAAACATTAAAGTCCATATTAAGTTTACATTATACTTATTCTTACACCATTAGTGTAACCTTTTCACCTTGACATAATAAACTTAGCTAGAGATAATAAAAGAAAGAAAAATAAATAAACAAAATAAGAACATAAATAAGATAAGAGTTAACTAAGTAAAGGAAAGGAAATGAAAGGCATAAACTTGATATTAATGAAAGCAAAGCATAAACATTATTAAAAAATACAAAGAAAGAAAGCAAGAGCATGATCTTGATCTGGAGACCAAGATGCCTAAATGCATGGCAAATGCCTCCTTTTAGAGGCTAAAATTGGAAACTATTTATTTGATGACTAATTAATGAATGGGTGACCAACTCTTGACTTGGTGACAATCCTTATCTTCTCTTGTCTGCCCAAAATGTCATTGATAACATCAAAATTGGAGCCACTTGAAAACATGAAAGTTGTAGGAAATTGTCTCAGCTATCTTGTGTAAAAAATTCAGCTCATTTCGACTTCTAGAACTCCAAATACCTATATGTAGGCCACTTGGAGTCTCACACACACTCTTTCTCTCTCTTTATTTTTTTATTTTTTATTTTTAATATCTAATTTGGCGTGAAATTGAGAAAATCTCTTCCCAGCTAGCAGACGAGAAGAAGCCAAGATGTACAGGTAGTTATGATTGTGGCTCACATCTTCTCTTGGTTTTACGTCCAAGAACGGCTTAAACGCCCTTTATGGGTTAGGGATACGTTTTCCATCCAGTTTTCTTAGAAACTGGCAAACAAGGTCTTTTTTAGTCAAATTCTCAAGACTAAGTCGATCATGTTTTTTATGAAAATGGGGCCATAAATCATGAATTGCACGATGCACATCTCCACTAGGATGCGTCTCAAGAGTTAATAGAACATTATCTAAAAACTCCTTACTTAGGCCATCCTTAATGAATTGTATTTTATCTTCACGGTTTATAGATACCATTCCTAAAAAATTACATTTTGCATTACAAGTCCATCTGGCACATTGATGATAGAATTTCAGTCGTTTTGCACAATGTTTCTTTGCAAAAGTGTTTTTACATGTTCCAAGTATGTGTGAAATGAAGGAATTAAAGGACTCACCTGATAATCGGATATTTGCTTCAATCAACCAGTAAATAGCTTGAGTTATTCCATTATTCATTAACAACCTCAATCTTGCACATCTAGCATGGTAAATTTTTGTAATCGCATTCTGAGGCAGAGCGGGAAAATACTTTTTCAATTTTTCAAGATTAGTGTCCATTTTCAAATGAGAATTGAAAGAGAGATTTAAAGAATTGCATAAATATATACACAGATATCAGTTATTATGGGAAACTGAAAAAACCAACTTAAGTCATGAAGTACCTTATGACCGGGGTAAGAGAAACTAGCAAAAATCACTTAAAAAAACACAAAAACAATATGAGGAAAAAAAAATCAATCTTTATATACAGGATCAACTAATTCAATAGAGTCATTTTCAACTGAAAAATTGTCAAAGTAAACTTTCAAACGATGTCCATTTACCTTGAAAACATTGTCATTCTTTGGATTCTTGATATCACAGGCCCCACATGGATACATATATTTCACAATAAAAGGACCGCTCCATCTTGATCTTAGTTTTCTAGGAGAAATAAATACAGTCGAGAATTATAAAGCAAGACTTTTTAACCAACATTGAATGTTTTTCTTAGTATTTTCTTGTTATGAAACTCTTAGATTCTTGCTTTATAAATTCTTGAATTTTCATATACATCATTTCTTATTTCCTCAAGCTTATTTATTTGTAATTTTCGTTGTTGACTAGTATCTTCAAGATTTGAATTGAAAGTTTTAATAGCCCAATAAGCTTTATGTTCAAGTTCCACGACCAAAAGATTGATGTCTTCTCCCAAGTGTAGGAGTGTCGAAGTAATAAATAACTCGACAAGACTATGGTTGAACCATAAGGGGGTTAATTGTATAAATTATAAACAACAATAATAGTAATAACAACAACAATAACAATACTAATAGTAGTAGTAGTAATAGTAGTAAAGAAGAAGAAGAAGAAGTTAATGAGAACTTTGAGATGGAAAATCAATGTAAGGGATAAACAATGATAATAACAAATGTCAAGATTAAAGAATCCACAAATGGTATGTCAAATAAGTATAGTATAAACTCTTATTATTCAATTGGAAACCACACACAAAAGAGGTTCCAATCAGATTATAAATTGTTAACATGATTACATTAGTTATCTTAACAATAAATCAAGTTCCTTTCATAGCTTAGGTGTCGGTTATACCATACAGTTTGGGTTATGAAAGTGTCGTGCATTTGTTGTACCAAGTGTTATATAACATAAATCTAGATTAATTATTTAACAAGTAAAGTATTAAAGAGAGAACAAGATAACAAATACAAAACATGTTAGTATCAAACATTAAAGTCCATATTATGTTTATACTATACTTATTCTTACACCATTAATGTAACCTTTTCACCTTGACAAAATAAACTTAGCTAAACATAATGAAAGAAAGAAAAATAGATAAACAAAATAAGAACATAAATAAGATAAAAGTTAACTAAGTAAAGAAAAGGAATTGAAAGGCATAAACTTGCTATTAATGAAAGCAAAACGTAAGAATTACAAAAATACAAAAAGAGAAAGCAAGAACATGATCTTTATCTGGAAACCAAGATACCTAAATGCATGGCAAATGCCTTCTTTTATAAGCCAAAATTGGAAACTATTAATTTGATGACTAATTGATGAGTGGGTGGTCAACTCTTGACTTAGTGACAATCTTTATCTTCTTTTGTCTGTCTAAAATGTCATTGATAACATCAAAACTGTAACCACTTGAAAACATGAAAGTTGTAGGTAATTGTCTCAGCTTTTTAGAAGAAAAAAAAAACAGAGGTCAATTGGACTTCTATAACTCCACATATGGGCCAAACACTGAACAGTGATCGGGCTGGAAGACAGATTCGGACTTGTTTGTTGTTGCTACAATTTGGACTTCAAAATGGCGTTTTTAAATCTTAAACTACATATGAAAGTTGTAGGCCTATGTCTTACATTTCCATCCATATTAAGTAGACCTAAATCGAAGATCTATAGCTCTAGATATGATCCAATTACCGAACAGTATTTCGGTTTGGACTGCACCAATATCTCTGTTCTAAGTTTGGCCATCTCTTTGTCCTTTCAATTTCAGTTCTTAAACTCATCAATCAATCTTTTTATTTTATGTGATAGGCATGTATTTAAAATGAATATTTACCATAAATTAAAGGTATCTTATATTATTAGATATGTTATTATAAAACATGTTTTAGTTAAGAAGTTATTGATACTTTAAGTGTAAAATGATGATATAAAACCTTGATAAAAATGCACTTTTAAATACTAATCACTTAAAAGCTATGTTTTCACAAAGGTTTTTAGTAAATCAAAGTTATTAGTATAAATATAGAAGTCAAATTAGTGTTTGTTTTTAACAAATGAGTTTTAGGAATTCAATCGATCTCCAAATAAGATGACCAAACACTTAAAAACCTAAAAAAAATACCACATGATACAAAATAACTTTAAAGCTAAGTTTTAGTTGAATGAATAATAATTTATAATTATTATGAGAAATCATTTTGCATGTCTAAATAAACAACAATGAAGGAAAGTAGAGCTTATTAATCCTACACGCATGTGTTTGAAATGAGAAAACATTATCTTTAACAATCCTTTCACAACATTCAAACATATCCTTTGCATTCCCTATATGAGCTTAGTATTTTTTTTCTATGAAAATTAACCCTGACACCTCATACTAGGGGCAAGTATAAGGACTAGAAAAGCAATCTAGGTGTAAGGATATACAAAAATGCCTAAACAAAGATGGTGGCATAAAGAAATTCAAAAATTTTGAGCATGACACATGAAATAACGAATGTGATAATGATGCTCCGAATTTCTCTCAAAATTTCTATCAAATTTATCTTATATCACATATCAAAATAAGGACTTGAGAAGATTTAAGAGTAATGCGATTAGAGGAGAGTAGATATAAAAGTAAAAAAGTCTTAAAATATTATATATGAAAAAACATGTTCGTCATATAAAGATAGGTGAATCAATTAACCCTAATAAATATTTCTACCTCTCATCATTTTTAGGGTTTAGAGTTTCCACATTGAGTATTTGAGTTTTAGTCTATCATATAACTTTTCTATTTGAATTGGTACGTTGAATTCTATTTTTGAAGCCTTCATTAAAACAATGCCACAAATTTCAATCATATCATAGCTTTAAAAGCACATAAAACATGTTGATTAAAAAAGAAATAAAAATTTTATATATCTTAGATTCTTAAATCACCAATAATAGCTTGAGTTTGCAAGAGATAAGGTTACTAGTAAATTCGTATTAATAAAACAGGGTAAGAATCAGAGATTCTAATTCTAAAAAGAAAAATAAGACCAATAAGAGTTTGATATCCTTATACAGTACAATGATTAGTTTTAGTGAATTGTATATGCTATCATGATCATACTAGATTTTTCCATTGTAAATTGAGATAAAAAGAAAAAAAATAGGGGCAAAGAACAAAATGATGGGTTATTTTTTTATTATTATTATGAATTTTAGTAGATTCATTATATTTTGTGTGTGAACATTTTATAATTATATTAAAGGATGTTAGCATTTAGATATATTGTTAAACCTCTCATATTTAACTATTCACCTTATCATTCATAGCCATTTTTCTCCTTCTAGTAAGTTATGTTCACATGATTTTATATGTCGGGATTTATTTTTATTTGCATGTTCTCACATACTTGATGTGTCATAGAATATTATGATATTAAATTGGAAGTGTCACATAATATTTTTATATTAAATTGGAAATTGATTTTATAAAATACAATTTTAGGTTATTGCTTAATAAAAAATGAAAATACCGGGATCAAAATTAATTAAAAAAAAACAAAACTCTTTTTTCAAAAAGTGCGAGAAACTTCAATTATATCTCCCAAGTTTCAGATTATGCATATTTGATTCTTATTTTTTAAGGTTTTTAGATTTCAATCCTTGAACATTGAGGGAGGAGAGAGAAAATATTTAGCCAACGACAGAAAAATCAAACTTAATGTCAATGAGTTGGCCTTAGATAAAAGAGTTCAATGGAGGTGATGTTACCTTTAAAAATGTTGGAAAAGGTAGATCAAGATTTGTGAATTTTGTTTTGATTCAATTTGATTTTAGGTTTTAAATTGATTAGAAAGTGTTTTAGCATTAGAAATGACTTTATTGAGGTTTCTATAATGATTTTAAGGTGTTTTTATATTTCAGTCCTTCAATATTAAGGGATGAGAGAGAAGCTTGATGGAAAAGGAAGAGAAGAGGAAAAATATTTGACTAATGACAAAAAAAATTAAACTTGATGTCAATGAGTTGTTCTCAAAGAGAAGAGTTCAATGAAAGTGGTTTTACCTTTAAACATGTTGGAAAAGGATAGATTGATATTTATAAATTTCATTTTAATTCAGTTTGATTTTGAACTAATTAGAGAGTGTTTTAGGGTTGAAAATGATTTTATTGAAATTTCTATGATGATTTTGAGATGTTTTTAGATAAAAAAAAGTTGAAAATAGTTTTTTGGAATCCTAAAACTTGGATCTTGATTTCTAATAATCAAAATTGATTGAATAATGCTCTAGATAGAAGTGCTATCTATTAAAATAAAAATAAAAAAAGTATTAAAATAGACAATGTATCATATATTTTTTTTCTAGAAAAGTAAAATCAGACTTAGATATGTGTGGAATTTTTCATTTTTGACCAGTGGTGCAGGCCTACTTTTTATTTTTTTATTTTAATTATTTTTTATTTTAATTTTAATTTTAATTAATACCCTCTCTCACATATTTATTTTAAAATTTTTAGATTATTTTTTATAGAAATTAATCTTTTGATTTTTTTATAATTTTATAACATTTCAAAAAGATTATTGTAATTTGTCTTTAATTTTTCTGTTTTAAATTTTAGATAAATAAGTTCTATTTGCATGAAGCATTTTAAAAATGATAATTATTTGTATGTACATATTAAAATTAACCTTTAAGATAAATAAATTAAAATGTATATAAAAAAAGAAGATAAATGAAGTAAAACATTTGCATGTTGCTTTTGCTTCTTAAAGAAGATCAATTTTCTTTTTAGTGTGTAATTAGCTTTAACAACTTATTTATTTATTTATTACTTCATATATTTTTCAATTTACTTTATTAAGTATAGATGTCATCTTTTCATTTCATATTTTAAAAATTATAATGCTAAAAAAACATATCTATAATGCTAGTGGCTTATTTTTTTACTATAAAATATAAATAGTGATTCTTATGTGTATGTAAAATTTTAATATAATACATTAAAATAATTTTTTTAACATTTATTTAGAAAATATTTATGAGGTATTTATATCATTAAAAAGTCTTACAATTTCATACCATATAATAAATAATTATTACTTTAGTTATAAAGCTAACTTAAAAACTAATTAGGAAAAGGACTAGGTTGTTAGGTTAGTGGATTAATCAATAAATTATTGAAAATAATTCAAATCAATCTAAATTAATTAATTTTATTAAAATGATAATATTGTGTTTTATTACAATACTTAACCAAGTTTGTTTATTTCAATTAAATTATTAAAAGATTTGATTGGATCAAGTAGGTTTGACATCCAAACTAGGTTAGTTTCTTTATCTTGATTTTCCAGCTTAATTGGTTAGTTCGAGTGAAATTTAATAACTATGATTATTGATTCATTTTAATGAAATTATTTGTTTTAAGATACAATTGAGAATAAAGTGAAAGAATAAAGACTACATTGAATGTTTCCTCATCTATTGTTAAACGCCAAGGCTTCACTTTCAAGCGTAAGTTTGGTATTGTGTTTCGAATAAGAGGATTGAACAAATTTTAATTTTTTCTTATTTAAAAGTAATATTTTATTTTTTAAAATTGTTTGAATATATTAATATAAAAATTAAATTTTAAAAAATAAAAAATTACTAAAATTATTATTTTAATATATTTTAAAATAAAAAACAACATAAAAAACACACTCCCAAATCAAAATCGGAATGAATTGAATCCACAGAGGTAAATGAATGATAATTGCTCACCCTCGCATGGCTACCGCCTGTACCTTATTCTTATCTCGCCTTTCTTTCTTTCGATTCACCACTAATAAATCTTCTTCAATAAAACGAAACCCATTTTTTCTCTATTCTAAAACTACTAAGGTTTAGTTACGACCACTGCCAGCTAAAAGAAACACAAATCATTTCCGTTCTTTTTTTTTTAGTGGATTTTGTCTTAATTTCAGTTATTTAAATTGTTTGTGCAGAATCCAAATCAACCAAGACTCATTTCAATGGCATCGGAAGCGAAGGAATCAGCTTCTAACAATCCAGGTCTTCACACCTTTCCTGATGAAGCTACTAAAGGATATATCATGCAACAAACTGTAAGCCCTTTCTTTTCTTTTCTTTTCTTTTTCCTTTTCTTTTCGATTTAGAATTGATGGGGCTAGTAATTTTATTTTTTTTGATATTTTATGCAGATGTTTCGAATTAAGGATCCGAAAGTCAGTCTTGACTTCTATTCTCGTGTTTTGGGCATGTCGTAAGTTTTTTCTTTCTTTCTTTTTTCTTAATGTAAGTGGGTTTATTCTCATATATATATATATATATATATATATATATATATATATATTAATGTAAGTAAGTTTATTCTCGTTAAAACTAATTATGTTGATTTGGGATATTGTTTTTCCTTATTTTATGATTTATGATTTTTTCCCCTTAATTTTGTCTCGTGTAATTTATGTGGGTTTAGTGCTGATTTTGTTTTCGAGGAAAAAAAGAGGTTAAAGATATTGGAATTGTTTGCCATTGTTATTTAAAGCATGAAATAATGACCAAGTAAATGGTGTTAGAGATGTTTTTTGAGGGTGTTTGGCAAAGTATATGCTGTTAAAGATGTTGTTGCTTGAGGGTGTTTGACAGGTTATATGGTTTTAGAGATGTTGCTCGAGGGTGTTTGACAAAGTATATGGTGTTAAGAGTTGTTGTTGCTTGAGGGTATTTTTATTTTTGGAAGATAAGATTTTTACTTTTGCAACGAAAACCAAAAGGTGGTTTTTTTTCCCCTTCTTCTTTGGTTGAAGAGTGGCTCTTTGGTAAGATACTAAACATTGACAACTTATGACGCTGGGTTTCAAGATGGTGAATTGATGGTGTTTGTGTAAGCATGCTTTGCTTCTGTGCTACCATACCATTTTGGATATGCATATGAGTAAAAGTCTATAAAATTAAGTCATACTTGTATATAACAACTTCTTTTTAAATTTTCAATATGGATAGGTTATCCTTGGTAATAATGATATGTTCACATTTCTGGAAATCTCAGGTTGCTAAAGAGACTGGATTTTCCAGAGATGAAGTTCACCCTGTACTTTTTGGGCTATGAGGTAATTTAGATAGCAATGCATCTAAAAGAGCTAGTGTTATTTATGGGGTTGTTTGAGTGTTAATATTTTGTGAATTTCACCACATTCCTTTCCTTCTTTTGGTGCCATATATTTAGCTATAAAAAAAATCATTATGCTCTGCAGCTTTTACAGTGGACATATCTGTTTGATGTAGGATCATGCATCAGCTCCAGGCGACTCAGTTGAAAGAACAGTTTGGACTTTTGGTCGGAAGGCTACAATTGAACTAACACAGTTAGAATGATTGATGCACTTGTTTCTCTTTTTTCTTGTCTCAAAACACAATGTTTTTTTTTTCTCCTTTCTGTTTTTCCTTATTAGTGCCTTCTGTTTGATATATTTTCTGACAACTAAATGCTTCCAACAGTAATTGGGGCACTGAAAGTGATCCTGAGTTCAAATATCACAATGGAAATTCAGAACCACGTGGCTTCGGTAGGTTTGACAGATTCACCCTATGTAGCAGTATGATAATTGTACTACATGTAACTTCCATGTAATTGTGGCATATATGAAGCGGTATCATATAGTCAAGACTGATGATTTTGATATGTTGATCTCTGGAACTGTGTACCACTTGAATGCAATTTGGCTGGCAAAACTTTTGAGAAATCACTTTTATTTTGGCCACTTTAGTGATATCATTTTAAAATAGAGGCATGCATATGATTAAATATGACATGCTATTATTGTGTAATCCATTAACTGTGTCTCTGTATATATTTTCATGATACAAGACCAAATAGACTAGGGTTTGTGAGGTATGAGTTTTTCTCGAGGAAGGTATCAATGTAGTTTGGGGTCTCTGGAGCTGGTTTTTTGTGTTGTTGGTGGTTTATTAATAGGAATGGAACAGAAGCTGTTAACAAGATCTCTAGAGTTTTTTCGGTGGTGTATATGGTGTCTTTGAATCACAATGAAAAGTTGCTTTGAATCAAAATCAATAAGTTATTCTAGCAAAATGGTTCCTGTTGAATGAATATATGTTTATCAACGATGCTTTAATATATGCTTTAAAATTCCCCTTTCCTTGTGTCTCTTTTGATAAATGATTCTATCAATTTTGAGTCTTAATCAATAATCACTTCAGCTTAAAGAAATGTTCAAACTTAAATTGAAAAAGTTGAGTGAAGAGTTGGTGAAAGCACCTCAATGAACCCTTGGAAAGGAAGGGTTACTTTCTTAATCCAGGCTGTCATAAGAGTTTTTGATTGCTTCACTTAACAGTTGCATTTTTACAGAACTTGCCATAAGAGTTTTTGATTGCATTAACAGTTGGCATGGCTCAAATCAACAGTTGCATTTTTACAGTTTAGTTTCTACCTGACATCAAACAAGGGGGGGCATTAACAGTTGGCATGGCTCAAATCAACCGTCGCATTTTTACAGTTTACTTTCTTTCTACCTGACATCAAACAAGGGGGGCTAAGTCATAATGTGCTGCTCTTTCATTGAAATTTTAATCTACATAATCTCCTGTTAACTAACATATAAGAACAATTCCTTCTTTTTCTTTAGATTTATGGTAGTTTATTTGTAAAGGATGATTTTCCCAAGCAAGAAGTAACGTTGATGGTTTTTATTTGCATTTCAGGACATATTGGTGTTACTGTTGATGACACATACAAGGCATGTGAGAGATTTGAACGCCTAGGGGTGGAGTTTGTCAAAAAACCAGAGGATGGTAAGACACCTCTTTTAGATGTTAAAATAGTTTACCCTTAATTAACATGAGCATCTGATTTGCGCTTTGTAGCTGGTAGTTTATATGTAATGTAGTGATCAGGTTAAATGGCTTGCTATTTGGCTAGATAAAACTGATGTTAATTTTGGGCATGGGTTCTGTCCTATACATGGCATCAATCAATGGTTTGACCTGCAAGTTTTTCTACACATTTTTTTTAGTTTGAGATAAAAGGTAAATTTCTGGATGATGTACCCATCTGCTTCTTTTGTGCGTCGGTGCGCACTTCAAGAGGATGGGGGAAAGAAAACAGGCACATATAAATCCTGGAGCAGGATAGTTTGGGAATGTCAATTCATCACTGGTCCATGAGTGGCGAGGATTTTGTATGGATTAAGAATTAGGTTTAGATTTAGGACTTGAGAATGTTCTCAATAATCATGCTCTGGTGAGAAACTTCTAATTTAGTAAATTGAGGTGGTATATGTTTAGAGAATAAAGGAGGAGAATAGAGGGTGTGCCATGGTTTCTTAAACAGTAATATGCTAGGTGATATGATATTGTGAGAATGAAACTTTCTGCTTGAACTGAGAAATCATATTAGCTAAGTTCACGATGCCATCATCAAATTCTGTGCTACTGATTCATGGACCATAAGTATACATTGTGTCATAGAATCAATGGTACAAAGTGTGGTAATTTGCTTCAATGTTTGTGGTCAACCTATTTGACTATCTCAATGGACTTGATCATTGATGACTCTGCCCTCATCCTCTACAGTTGTCTTTATATGAATCTCTTGACTAATCCATAGTCCAAGGATGGGAATTGATATAAATTGGTTCTCTTTAATTTAAATTTAACCAGTAAGTTATATGATTTCTTGGTTGGAGTAGAACCATCTCTCAAAAGCTTACCTTTATAGTAGTAAACATAGAATGTGTTTTGGTAATCTGGCTGGAAGTGCTTTTCCAAAGTGCTTGTTGCTTGGTGCTTTTTGAAGGTCTTGACATGTTTTATTTGGTGTCTTTTCTTTTCTACCTGAAAAGGAATTCCAATGGAATTACTGAAGACACATTTATTGACATTCAACCAAATTTGGTGTCTTTTCTTTGTGCTGTGTACTTGTCTTCTATTTTCCTTATCGCAGGCCTAAAAAATTAATTGCACCAATGACTTAAGGAAAATAGTTGTTTAATTTGGGTTTATGGTGCAACAAAGGAATATATTGCCATTGGTGCATCATTTTTTTTATATTTTATAATTACTTGGCTCAAATCTGTGAGTCTGGCTGCAGGAAAAATGAAAGGGATAGCATTCATTAAGGATCCTGATGGCTATTGGATAGAAATCTTCGATCTCAAAACTATTGGAAAAATAACTGAATCTGCTGCTTGATATCATGTGAGACACTAAACAGCTTTTTTTTATTGTTTTTGTTGTTGCTATTGCTTTATTTTTATCTCTTCCATCTTTCATGGATTGGCAACAGACTCAACTTTATATTGTTACTGTTCATGATGCAAAATTGTTTTCACATGGTACTGACATCCATTTTTATTGTAGATGTATTTTTATTTTTTCTTAACTGGGGAATACATGTTATTGTTAGTAAATAAGTTTCAGTTCAAGATTACATCACCTTTGGATTTTTTGACTTGTGAAGACTTGAGTGTATCACTAGTTGCTGGTAAAATGTTCTCTTAACTAATTGCCGAGGATGTGAATGTTGCGGGTGTGGGAGCTTTTAAGGGTGCAAGTTTCTAGGGTGTTTGGTTGCATTACAAGTTATAACTTTGTGAAATGTTATTGTGATGATGGTGGTGGTGGTTGCTTTATTCATTTTAACCTCGAAATAACTTCACCCTGCTAGGCCAACATTTAACTCTCTTTGAGGAATTAAGGTTTAACATGCCTAACAAAAAGATTGTCTAACACGGGTAAAAGCTATGTTGCTTGAATGACCACATTGACCATCCTTTACCATGCATGCATGCCTTTTGGCCTCTCCCATACCTCATTATTCTCTGAGATATGTTAACATGAGTTGCTTGCACATTATTGTGTGTTCCTTTATCATGCTCCATGTATTTTGCTAGGAAACTTGCAACTCTGGTGCATGCGATATCTGTCTTGTTCAATATATTATCGGGAGGGAGCCCTATGAGTGTATGATGATTGCCCAGTCACACGTGTGATCTCCAAAAATCAACACTCAACTCTGGTGTCAAGTCTTGTATCTAAGTAGTGTGTAAAGCATTGCATTCCCCACTACCTCCTTTATATCTACCCCATGCCCCAGCCCCCCAAGCGAGATCTTAGCTATGTTTAGCTGGAATCTCTACTGTGTGCACGAGGGAGCAAAGCAGAAGGGATGGGGTGTAAGGGTGGCCTGACTGCAGTTCATTTTGTTATCCATGCTTGTTTCTCGGCATTGATCTTTTTGTCAATTTTGTGAGGTCAATGGTTTATTTGCTGGTCTTAATAATTTGAAACTCAAATGTGTTAATGCAGGAAAAGGGGGCGTGTTGCAGTTTTGAAGGTTTCTTTCCTCTGAAGGATTCTCCAAAGTAGACTTGCAGTGGTGACAAAATTATGATGGAAAAGTTGTTTTCAATGCATGCATTTCTTGTGTTTGTTAATGGAGATGATCTATAGTTCTATTTAACTTTTTTATTGCTTACTCTTTCACAAAAGGTGCTGGA
>NW_011500779.1:59094-61268 GCF_000495115.2 Populus euphratica | reverse complement strand
CCAAACAATGTTCTAGTTTGGATTGCACCGACATCTATTTTCTAAGTTTGGCTATCTCTTTGTCCTTTTAATTTCAATTCTTAAACTCATCAATTAATCCTTTCATTTATGTGATAGACCTGCATTTAAAATGAACATTTACCATAAATGAAAGGTATCTTATATTATTAGATATGTTAGTATAAAACATGCATTAGTTAAGGAGTTATTGATATTTCAAATACAAAATGATGATATAAAATCTTGATAAAAATACAATTTTAAGTACTAATCAATAATTATTTGATTTTTTATGTGAAAAATACAAACAAAAAATCAAGGATCAAAAGCCAAGATTTTAGTGTTTTAAGCCATTAGGACCTTAAATTAGTGATCAAAAAGCTTGTATGTATATCCAAAAATCAACAAATGATCAAAAAGACATGAAAAACAAAGACCTAAGATAATCTTCAACTAATGAACATAAACCTAAAAATGTATGAAAACCCAGAAAAAGCCTCAAAAACCTAGAAAAGTTATGTAAACTTAGCAACTATAATTTAAGCATGCTTAACACAACTTATTTGAATAATTACAATAATAAGAAACAAAAAATAGAGACTTTGCTTGGAATTTCTTATTTCTTCTTCAAGCTTTAGATCCCTAGTATTTCTACTTCCAATCTAGGATTCATAAGTTTTGCCTTCCACTTTTTTATTTCTATTTTATAGCCTTTTTATCAAGAGATATTAATGGTTTAATGTTCTCTAAGCTTTCTATTTTCTTCTCTTTATAGTTTTTTTCCCTTCCTTTGAGCATATAGCTTATATAAGCAAACTTAAACCAGAAATGGAAAGGAAACAAACCATGGTTTTTGCCAATAGTTTGTTAAGAAAGATTTGCATTCTTTCTTTCAAAGTCTTCATCTATAAAAATAAAGGGTGTCTAGTCTGCTATTGTCCTTTTATGAACATAAATCACATATGAAAAAACAACTTTAAAGTTCTTTCAATCATGGTGAAATTTTCTTTGGTCATGGATGATTGGGTCGAATACTTTGTCAAGGTCAATGTGGAGATTGGGACACAAATTATCCAATTTAGGATCTTACTTCTTTAGACAGGATATAAGGGATCAAGCCATTCTTGATTTCGGGTCAAATGGTAGTGGTTAGAGTCTTTGAAATGGTTAGATATGTCATGTTTATTTATCTGAAAGTGACAACTTGATTAGCCTTTTAGGCTGAAGAAAATGGTAAATAGAGACCCACCAACATGTCACTTTTTCTCTTTATTAAAATTGAGTGATATATCATTCGACTTAAACCCTATAAATTGAAGTTTTCTAATTGAGATTTTACAAGCTTTAACTTAATCTTTGTTGTTTTAATTTTAGCATATGCATCCTTAATTGACCTTGAAACTTTTTAATTTTTGTAATCATGCCCTTGAAAATCTTAATTTGACTCCTTTGATTTGAGTGTTTTTCTCAAATTGATCTTTGGATTCTAGATTATGCAACTTGAACTCTATCAACCATTAAATTTTCAATTTCTTCTAAGTTGACTCCTGATTTTGATAATTTCAGTCCTCAAACTTGTAAGTCTATTGCACTTTGGTTCTTAGTTTTGAAATTCTTTAATTTGACCTTTAATTGACATCAAAACTTTGATTTTCTTGCAATTTCACCTATGATTCCATTTGATTAAACTTGTAAAAAATAAATTTGATCTCTTAAAATTTCAATCTCAATTAGACCCAAATTAAGTTTCATACTTAATTTTTCACTAATTAAGTCTCTATTAAAATTACTTTAACCCATTAAAAGTCTAATTAAGTGTTTACATTTACTTCTTCTTTTTTTTTTTTGCCTAAATCAATCTTTAAACTTAATTAAATATTTAATTAGGCCCATGATTAAATCAAGTCAACCTATTAAAAATCTAATTAAGCCCTCAAACGTAATTTTTATGCAAATTCATCTAATATTCACTTAAGTTAATGTTGAATTTGCATTATCTTTTACATTTAGTTTCTTCAAGGGTGCAGTTGAGTTTTCAATATTGCAAAGATCCAGCTTGGTCTTTCCATCTCTCATTTATGCATTTAGATCCCTTTTTATTCTATTCTTATCAACCAAGTCGCTTGTCTTTCTGGATTTTTTTTATTTTATAAAAGAAAAATGATGATTTTGGG
>NW_011500779.1:29513-58859 GCF_000495115.2 Populus euphratica | reverse complement strand
CTTTTTTACCGAAAAGAAGAAGAGAGGCCAAACGCTTTACTATTTATATGAATAATATAGAAATTGAATTGACTCATCAAATCTTTTAATATATAGTATAATCATTTTTAGGAATTCTTTGTCCATATATATATATATATATTCTTAAGAATGTAGACATTGTATCTTTTGCTTGATATAATAAATTTTGAGATTTTGGCCTAATTTTCTTATTGGCATGGTATCTATAACAAGAGTAGTTTAATATAAATTAAAATGTATTTTATGATTATTACTAAGCAGAGCAAAACTTGATATGGTTTGAGTTTTATATTAAACTAAATTTAAAGCTAATCTAGTTAAACTTAATTAACTTATCAAATCAAAACCAAACGTTATCAAAACTAAGATAAGATCTAGTTTCATTTTTTTTCTAATTCTTTTTTTTTAAATGACTTGTTTAATTTTTTTAAAAAATATTAATATGATACTGTTTTGAATTGACTCACCTGACTTATAACTCAAATCTTAAATTTAATTACGAGTCATACTAGATTTTACAACTATAGTCACTGCTAAAAAGTAGATATTGGTTTTACCACATATAAACTAAACCTAGTAGCTTAAATAAATCCTTATGCCGACTGTTCAAGTTTGATAATTGTTGGATACCCTTTCCACGGTCCATAATCTATTGAGGATGAAAGTTTGGTATGGAAAAGATAATGTTATTAATACCCATCACTATGTGGGTGACCGTTCTCAAGGCTTAGGCTTCGAAGTTTGGTAGACGAAGAATGGACTTGGTTAATATTTCATGAAATGGTTGAGATTTGGGAGGCTATCCCAAGGGGGGTCTTTATTGGGTTTTCAAAAAACGAAAACACAATCATAGACACATGATTTTCTCTTCAGGACTTTGCATGCATCTTTGAAGTGCCTTGGGCACAGCTTACAAGAGTAAAAGATGGTGTAAAAAAAAAAATGAAGACCCGTGAGCAAAAAGTAGTCAAATTAGTAACCCCAAGTCCAACCTACCTCATAACCTCTAAATTCACACCTCATGAAGCTGTGATTATGCATTGTTTATTGCCAAAATAAGAACTCTTCATGTGAATGGCATTAATCATTAGTAGAAAATTTTGGGTGGAAGAAAATTTGTTTGTGCTGTCCTATGTATGCTTAAAGTGGTTTGTTCAGGTCATAAACAATAGTCAACCAAAGTCCCAAACAAGACTTTAGAGGTTCATAACGATGTCACACTCAAGTGTCTGTATCAAGTCATGAAAAGGGCCATTTACTTAATTCCTTGCCCTTCTCAAAATATTTTAATTTTTCTGCTACAGTTATTTGCTCAAACTGCCAGCATTTATCAATGTCCTTAAAAGGAATGGTTCCAAGTGTTGGTTTAACTGCCATGACTTCATGTGATACCGTAACTTTCAAAGTTGTTTTCTTTTAATTTTTTTTAATCTCAAATTATAGTAAAAATCTAGGTATTTGTAATTTTTTTAAATAATAACAACAAAAACTATTATAATACTAAATACACACTAGAATTTCATTTAATAATGATTCTAGAATGCATTTTAAAGCATTTATCAAAATACATTTGAATTGAAAAAAATATTATATTAAATTATTTTTAATGTTTTTGAATATGTAATTAAATTATTTTTAATGTTTTTGAATATGTCAAGATTGAAAAAATTAAAAGACATTTCAATCTTTTTAAAAAGAATATTTACACTAACATACGATTAAAAAAAAAAAGAAATCTTCTATGTAAACATTCTTATATATTAGTGTAGGCAATAAACATAATATATATATATATATATCTCCTTTCGTGTGGACAACAAATCACATTCTTAAAATAAGAATATAAACGAAGTGACTGTTCAAAAAGATTAATTTTTGTTTAAATGCGAGAGACTTGTCAGGGGGTGCCACGCCTTTTGACCTTTACACTTCACTAGAAAAGACATTCCCAGAAATAGATATCCGGAGCATGGCCATCTGCTTTCTAACAATCAAAATTCGAAAACTTTTTTTATTATTATTAATTAAAGAAAATCATATAGCTGGCAGCCTAGTTAATAATTCATTTGAGATACATATTTTCTAAAAAAAATCTTATGAGATGCTTTTCATTTTTATTTAATGTTATATTTTTAATATTGCCAATCTGATCCATTTATACAAGTAGAAGAATACGAAACAAGGCCAGAGAGGCACATACATAGAAAAATGGCACTGCCTGACTGAGATCTTTGGGTCATGGTAATTTGGACCTGTTTGGAGTCATTCCCGATGGGGATTCCCTGTCACTCTGTGTTTGCTTGCATAAAATTTACAAACCCAAATTAGGTCATTCACTGGTGACGAAAAAAAATTTGATTATATTCATGTAATTCAGTTACAGAAAATCAGTTTAATCTGACCAAAGTCATGAGAAAAACCCATATCTTTACATTATAATTATAATTATTTGGAGTTTTGAAACACTGGTTTCGTGGGGATACTATTATTCGTAAGCATAGAAATTTTATTCACCACGCTTTGATTTTTAATTTTATTCTTTATATTATTGAGAAATTCTTGTTGATGTTATGGGATATATAGTTATTTGAATCAATTAATTTATAGATCATATGGAAAGAGCAGCTAGAGCATATTCTACAAGAGACTCTCAACAAACTATTCCTCAACATATACAGTGATCTCTACCTATATGCATTAATTAGAATATTAAATACATTTCTAGATATAACAAGTTGTAAGTGGTCGATATTTAGTATTTATTTTCTCCCTCTCCCCAAATAAAATAAAATAAAATAATTGAATGAGACCTCTCTTTTTTGTAATAAAAAAAACAAGATGTGCATATGAACTTTGCGGGTGTGCTTCAATTTCGTCCACTTTGGGGCCTGGAGAAAACATTAAATCGACACAGAGATGCTTTTAACTATCATATCAAGCCCATCTCTATTAGGTTAAAATAATAATTTATAAATTAATTAGTGGGGAGAATCAAGTAGTTGTCAGCAATGATCATAAGCTTGGATTTAAAAAACAAGATGATACACTTGTACGTGGAGTTACTATAAAAAACAAGATGATACACTTGTACGTGGAGTTACTATATACACGTACGTACGTACTTGGGATTATAATGAAAAGAAATGCTAGCCATGTCTCATTACAATGAGTGTGTATAGAGAAATAAAAAGACGGGACCATGCAAAGATAAATAAACGGGGGTTGCGCAAGGAAAGACTGAGATCATGATAATTTATTACGCCATTTTTAAAGCTTGTGCCTCCACAAAAATCCAAAATCTCCACCACCATCTTTCCTGTTTTTAAAATCTATAGTCAGACCTTAGCTAGCTCTTTAATACTATAAGATATTTGGGCTCTTCAATCAAAATCCCTGCCAAAAAGAAGTGCACAGTCTATAGTGATCACCGCAATTACCCCTTCGGACACCATGAATGAAAATCACATTTTGAACGCCTAGCTATTCATTAGTTATAGCATTAGCACTGACCCACATAGAAATCAAAACTAGAGGGTGCTCAAATTAAACTCACTGCCCATATTCTTTGAAGTTTGATGTTAAAATGAATTTACTAGAGTGTTTGATAGCAAGTGTTTTTTATTCTAAAATATATCAAAATAATATTTTTTTATTTTTAAAAAATTATTTTTAATATTAGTATACCAAAATAATTTAAAAATATCAAAAATAAATTAATTTAAAATAAAAAAATGTATAAAATTTTCAGCAGCATTGGGTTGGCACTAACCCATATAGAAATCAAAACTAGAGGGTGCTCAAAACTCACTGCCATAGTCTCTGAAGTTGGATATCAAAACGAGATTAAGTTTTAGAGAGGAAGAAGCACTGCGATGCATGGTTGATTTACTGAAAAGGTTGCGTTTTACTAGCGTGCCAAAATATTAAATTAATTTTATTTCAATGTTTTTTAATGATTTCGAGAGAGTTACTGATATAAATAAAAAAAATCTAAAAAAATTATTATTTTAATATACACTTTTTTTTTTGGCTAGTTTTATAACACTTAAATGTGACTGAGAGACCGTACAAATTAACACATAACTATGATCATCATCGTCAACTAGAAAGCTAGATCTATCACCCTACCATAAAAAGCACAAGGGAAAAATAGAAAGAAAAGGAAAGCTTTACAAAACAATGTACTGTCAAAAGAAGAAATGTTACATATAATCATCAGAGGAAACAACACAATCCTCCAGGAACTCAAAGTCTTGTCTGAGATCTCTCCACCTTACCCCGTCAAATCTTTCTTGATTTTACTTCCAGTCAGTCCATACATATCATTTCATTCAGTAGTAGTACATGACCTTCTCTTGCGTCTTGTTTTCATCAATGAGCAGACTGTCATTACATTGATTAATATTATTATTACTGCTGCCGCTAATCAGTTGCTTGACATCCTCAACGAGGTCATAGTTCAATGGGGTTTCTCCAGTATGTCCATCTGGCTTCTCTACCCACTGATTCAGATTTTCAACTCCGTGGTTGCCATAACTTGGCATGAACTTTTGGTTCTGATAATTTTCATACCCATTATTTGACATCAAGCTGTGAAATCCCATATCTTCTTGTTTGATCTCATATCTGCCATAGCTTATCTGGCTGCAACTCCCATCAGAATTAGAACTGCAACTTGCTTCACTACCAAACGCCAAGAAATTATCTTTCACAGCTGGATGATAGTATTGCATGGGACTGAACAATCCCTCTTGGCTGGTGGGTTGGAAAAGTAAAGAGTTTGTGGCAAAGGAAACACTGTTGTTGCTTAAAAGACTGGATGGAATTTGTGAAATGGGATCCAAGCCAGTGAAAGATTTGTTCTGGGAGTAATAAGAGAAAGACCCACCAGAGTCTTTATAGATTGATAACAGTGAATGAGATGGTAATGGTGGATCAGTTTGATGTGAAGATGGGAATGGTGGGGTTTTTCTTTGAGATTGAGGAGCCATGGCCGCCATGAGTTTCTTCTTGAGCTTGGTGTTCCAGTAATTCTTGATATCATTATCGGTCCTTCCTGGTAGCTGAGCAGCTATTATTGACCATCTGCAAATTGCATGTTAAAGAAGAAGAGGTTGCATAAGAAGTGAAATCTTAAGTATGCACTTCACAGCTGTAAGTAGGTATTGATTTTGGATCCAAACTTGGCATGCATGCACAGAAATTATCCAAAACAAGAAAATTAGTCTTGATTTTTGCAAGATGGTTTTATTAATTTAAAAGGAAAAACAAACTATAAGTTTCTCTGTGTTTCCTTTTCCTTCCCTGGCTATTTTTAGAAAAATGGCCTCAATATCATTCCATCACATGGCAGATGATACTGATGGAAAAGAGAAAGAAAAAGAAAAAACACTCACATACGAAGGTATAAAAACAAATAATTTGTGTAATTAGCGTAGAAATTATGGATCAAACCAAAAGACAAACAAACAAAAAGAAATGTCAAGAAGCTGTTTTAAAATGGAAACTAATGCACCTGCTTCCAATGTTTGCAAACAGGCTGCAGATCACCCTATCCTCCTCATCAGAGAATTCACCATGTTTAATGTTGGGCCTCAGATAGTTTAGCCATCTCAATCTACAACTCTTGCCACATCTCTTCAGCCCTGATCATCAAAATCACCAAAACCATGTCAAAGCAACACCATTAGAGAGAGAGATGAAATGGGTTGTTCCTAATTGTTCGAGTTTATCTTACCAGCTTTCTGAGGTAGAGCAATCCAATTGCCACCAGTCCCATATTTCTCTATGTACTCTTTGAGCTTCGAGTCTTCTTCTGGTGACCATGGTCCCTTCTTCACATTTGCCTTGTCACAACAAGGAGCCCTTCCCATCTCTCTCTCTCTCTCTCTCAAGATCTCCTGTCTTGGATATCCTCTCTGCTGTAAGGAACCCCAAAAGATCTCACTTCCTACAGAAACCGGGGGAGGTCTGCTTGTGCCTTTTAATAATGGACCTGGGGTGTAGACAGTAAAATAAAAATAAAAATAAATAAGAGTCCTTATTCTCTTTCGGAAAATATGTACACACACAAGTCAAAATGATAGACAAGTTCAATGAGTTTCTAACTAGTACACTGCCCCGTCTTAAATAGTAGCAAAGCTACATGGAACTTTCCATCTTCAAGTTTTCTTGATGCCCTAAATAAAAACTTCACCCTCTCCCTCTCTACATTTTTCAAAGGCATCCCTAAGTCTTCCGAAGAAGAAATTCAACAGGAGATGAGTTGATAGCTACAGGCCTTTAAATTGTGACATTTTCCAAACCATGGACTAAGCACTTGGTGTGTGTTTGTGTATAACTAACTGGCCTCAACTTTGGTAGTTAATAGTTTTTTCAATCCAAGACAAGAAAAAGTCGTACGTGCACTCTTCCTCTGTGTATAATTAGGAATTATCAGGCTGAAGAAATATTGTACTCCTCCCTCCTACATAGCCATTAATCTTATAATAAAAATTAATCACGAGGAGAGTAGAACTTCATATATATTTGAATAATTCCCCCCTCTCTCTATATATATATACACTCCTAACTAGTTTTTCATATTCATTATTAATTATTTATCCATGTATTAATGTGGATCACTTATTTGGGAGATGAAGTTACATACAGCGTTGATAAGGAACGCACACAATCTCCTGTTTCTTTTTATTTATGTTTATTTATTTATTGGTACAATTATTGGAACAAAATGCGAAAATTCCCATTTGAGAAACATATGAAAATATTTAATGAAGATGATGCGATTGAAATTGTGTTTTCTTCTAATTATATTTTTAAAAATATTTAATTAATCAACATATCATAATTTTGCATAAATATAATTAAAAACTCTATTTTGAAATCTTAATTACTACAAGAAAGTTATAATTGATGAGAAATAGTGGCCTTGGACCGAACACTCCTCGATTGTTAGGACTAATTAAGAAACAAAAATGAAACCCTCAAAAGTCCTCACTGCAAACTGGAAGAGTTCCTATGCTTTTTGAAGACCTATCAAAAGGAGAAACGTTGCACGTTTATAATGAATAATTGGCACTAATATCACTCCTGTTTTCAAAGATTTCATCTTCAAGACTCTAAATAAAAGAAAAATAGTAAATATAGATTATCTTATTAAAACTCTTAATTCATATTAGATCAAGACAAGTGTCTTAAAAATTAAAATAAGAGTAAAAGTAGAAATAATCATGATTTCCGAGTTAAAAATTTTAAAACTCTATTTTCATGATTTGTATTATTGTACAAGAAGGAAAAATAGTATTTTTAGTTTTATGATGGTATTTAATATTATGATAATGGTTATTTTTTATTTTATAAAATCTAATTTTAATTAATATCATCATATTAAAATAATAAAAAATTAATTTAAACATGTAAAAAAATAATTTAAAACAAAAATAAATTAACTCTTTGAAAAAACACAACCACGTCATCACAATAACAGATTTCAAACTCAACATGGATTTTTTCAAATTCCAAGGTAACATGCAGCGATTAACACCGTTGGTCAGATGATGACTCTAACACAAAATATATGACATATTGATATCTGACTTTTATCTTAGATGTCACATATTTAATATGGTACGTGGATAATTGATGACAATTTTTCAACTTTAAAGGGAGCCAGACGGGATGGAAGCTCATTGGAAGCATCATCGGTCTTTGTTTTGTAAATATAGTTACCTTTTTTGCTGTCTTTAATATAGAGACGAGGGAGGAATGAACACTGATGATTCGGAGATAATTAAATATAATTATAACAAAGACTAAAGTGGCAAAGCCCACTACAGTACTGGCTTTGAGTGGGATGATGATCTTTGCTTCGATTGTCTTATTACTGTAATAATCAGTGACCGGAGGGTAAGTTGAATTATTGAGAGATTCAAGATAAAAATAAGATAAAGTTTTAAGTGTGATTAATCTTAGAAAAAAATAAGTTTAAAAAAATAATAAATTATATATTTTTTTTTTACTAAGATTTCAAAAGTGATCAGTTTTCAATGCAATCCATGTAAAGCCATAACGTATGGTAATTTACTAAATATTTTTAAATATATAGTTTGGCTGTATAGCATGTATGTATCAAAATAGAAAATTAATATAGAAATATTTTAATATTATAATTTTTACAGTAAAAATATTTTAATGTTGTAATGTTGTAATATTGTAGGGATTACAACATTAAAATATTTCTATATTAATTTTTTATTCTGATATATACATACTATATATTCTATAGTACATTGAAACAAGCAAGGTGTAAAAATATTATGAGTTTTTTTAAAAAAGAAAAAAGAAATTTGGAGGATCCGGTAATCATTCTGGAGAGTCTAATATGAAAACAAGCCTAAACTTCATAGACTAAAACGATTTTTGAAAATATAGGAGCGGCCACGGCTCGCTCAACCATTATATCCGGCATAGCCCATGACAATAATTTAAACAGCATCGAACCAAATTTAATTCATAGATGTTGACATCATTGAACATATATCATCAATTTGCTTCAATATATAATAGCGAGATCCTCAAGAAAGCGAAGCCTGTAAAGGATTGAGGAAAAACTAAGCTGGTGATATCGTAAGATGATTGATAATTAATGTTCATAAGGAACCAATTGAATTAATTAATGGCAAGATATACATGTTGAGCTACACAAAACAAAAGGGATGCACATATATATATATATAATAACGTACGCATAACTGTTTTAATCATTTAAAATACATGAGGTCCGATTTGTTTTGTTTATGAAATTGATTGGTTCGAGTCATCGCAAACGTGAAACAACAATTTTCCAGAGGCCATCAAGTAATTATAATTAATATTTATGGTTGTCTTTGACTTTTTTTATGAAAGTTTTACTCTTAGACATTCACATATAATTAATTTGCAGCTATCGAATCGAAATGTATTAATTGGAGTTGAACCTTGTCGGGGAGAAACTGATTAGGAGGACTGAAATCCAAGATGGGATCCATTTCTTTAAAGGTTAACGAATCCTTCTATTTACTACAGCCCCTCGGTTACTCATTTGTCTTCTGTTGCAGTTTGCTAACGCAAGCCAAAAAAGAAAAAATAAAATAAATCTAAATTGCCTTGTTCATGTTGACATATGGATTCTTTTAGTGGATAGCTTCACACACGAGGGCTAGATTTTCTACCTAACTATGGTTGATGATCATACCAAAGCCATCTCGTTCTTCCTTATACGCCACAAGTCAAAAGCAATCCATATTTTTATCTCTTAATTTGTATAACATCGATCGTTCACCTATGCTCTTCTGTTGTGACAGTCACGCTGCAGCTGCCAATCCCTTGTTTTATGAAAGAACGAACCACATCGAGATTAAATGCCATTTTATACTTTAATATACTCCAGTTTATTGTTTAATAATTATTATAATAAAAGTTAAATGGTCCGGAAAATTACTATAGATTTTTTTATAATGGATTGTAATAGTAATAATAATTTTAATTTCAATTTTTTATTTTTTTTTTGCACGTGGATAAAAGTATTTTTGGCTTTCTTTCATACGAGTATTTTATATGTAGTAGAACTCAACTATAAATTCAAATAAAATTTTTTAAAAACATGATTGGACTAAAAAAAATATCTTATTCAAATAAGATTTTTTATTCATATGTAGTAGAATTTAACTACAAAGTCTTTTTCTGTTTTTACAACTTACTTTATAAATTTATTATATTCAAAGAGTTCTAAGTGAAAAAAAATATTGAGTTTTAAGTGATTTATTTCAAATTTGCATTGTGAATGAAAATATTAATTTTATATTTCCATCCAAGTATATGATAGTTTTTTAAAGGGTTCACACTTTTTTAAATTTGAGATGTTGAATGATCTAATTGTCAAAATTTATTACAAAAAAAATTTATTCTACATTATAACTATTATTATATACGAAAATTTGAAATATTTGATCATAAGAGAAAAATTTTAATTTTTGAATTTCTATACTATATTGTACGAAAAGAAAATATTATGCATGTAAAGGACTTATTGCCATTTTAATTATCTTATTTTGTGCAATTTTATAGATGATTTCTTCACTAACATTAGAAATAAAAAAAAATAAGTGAATTTTAGGAATACATGTGGTTAATATTCTAAAATAGAAAATATAAATATAAAAAATATAAAAATATATTTGGTTAAAAAAACAAAAATGAAAATATAAAATAAATATGTTTTTAGAACAATTATAAGTGAATTCCTATATTTTTAAACAAAAGGACATGGGTTTGACGTGGCTGCCAAACTTAAAGCGCTCGGGTTTGACAAACAGTTGAATGGAGGTTTAAAAATTAATTAATATGATTAAGTTTAATAGCACTATTAAAATATTCTTTATATTCTAAGTATTTTTTTTTACTTTTAAAAAAATGATATTGACCTGTTATGGAGTGCAAGTCAATAAACTAGTTGGTATTGAAACCTTGTGGCTTTTGTTACTGTATTCCTAATTATAATTTGTCAATTCCTTAAGCTAAAAATCAAACTAGTTCATGTTGTCAAAATAAAAGCAGAATATGAGAGATCTTTAAATTGTTGGAGGGATCAAGAAGCTTAATAAAATTATAGTACATGGACACATGCATAATGTATTATATGCAAGGCCTAGATCTCTATGAGATAGTCAATAACAATGAAGAAACATAATCAGCTAAAGATACTAATGGAGCTTTCCACAAATAAAAGATTAATCGCAATATTTGTCTTCAAGACAACAATTGAAGAATATATATTATACTTCTTTCAAGATGTTACAATGCTAAAAAAAACATAAGACACCCTTGTTAGTCTTTTCTTAAGGAAAAATGATACAAGATTGCAACTTTCTGAGAACGAATTGTTGTTGATAACATAATGAGACATGATGATTCATCAATTCTTTAATAAAATAAAATAACATGTCATGAGATATATAAATTAGAACTTGAAGAAATTATTAGTAATGAAAAGAAGTATCATTCATGGTTTAAGACTTAAATATCAAAGTTTTATTACTACTGTAAAAGGATAACCTACTAAACCATCATTAGTTGAGTTTGAAAAACTACTTGATAGTTAAGAAAATATAACTAATCATATGGAAGGATTTTTTTTCCCTAAAAGATGAAGAGGAAGCACTTTACATCAACAATGATAGAAGTAGCAACATACTTGCAAATACTGAATCATAGTTAGAACATTAATAATGAATTCTATAAGGTTGGTGATAAGAAAAAAAGTTATAAAAGGAAGGGAGGCTTTCCTTGAGAGGAAGTTTTAAAGAATTACAACAATATTAAAAGATTTGAAGGTAGATATCATAATTATAGGAATAGTGGTCACATAAAAAAAGATTATTGGTTTAACAAAAAGTCTACAAAAAACAATGTTGTTATTTCAAGTCCAAAAGGATAAGCAGAAGATAAATGAGATGTTAAAATTAGAGAGAAGAATTCAACTAACAATGAGGGAGAATATAAATTAGACAAGTTCTCTTAGAACTTATAAGAATCTTATAAATGCCATTAATATATTTATGCCAATACATTACAATAAAATAAAGTGGTAAGAGAAAAAATTAACATTTTATAGAAATCTATCAAAATATGTTACATGTAAAGAATGTACTAGGAAGATTTTAGATTGAAGTAATGAGGGTTGTTGCTTATGTAATTAATAAACTCCCTTAAAAGAGGTTAAAATTTATATCATTACTTAGAGACTATGAAATATAAAGATTACAAATAAAAAATTTTATATCATCTGATGAGTTCCAAGTATGATGATGCCTATATCCAAATAATTTTTAGGCTGGGGCACACACCCCAAGCCTAACTTGTTTAAGCC
Organism: Populus euphratica; assembly: GCF_000495115.2. Taxonomy (NCBI): domain Eukaryota; kingdom Viridiplantae; phylum Streptophyta; class Magnoliopsida; order Malpighiales; family Salicaceae; genus Populus; species Populus euphratica. The sequence continues at coordinate 46,933 of NW_011500779.1, read as the reverse complement.
CAACTCTCCTTCGAAAAATTTATAACAACCCCATGCGAGAATTGTAATTATTCTTACCTAAAAAGTTGTATAATTATCATCATGACTTTTCAATTTGAGTATTATCGAAATATTGTTAGCAATATCCTTTTTACTGTAGTCACATATCACAATTTTATTGTAGATTGTTATAGTAAAATCATTTTTTTGCCACTGAGATGAAAAAATGATAGTCTTTGTTTTAAGAGTCTTTTAGTAATTTTCAGAGATCCATTGGACATTAAAAGATTATTCAAGGGTATATTAGTCTTTTCTTTATATAGTTAAAATATGTTTTGACCTTCTAAAACAAAAACAAAAATATAGTTGTTGGCCAGGGTTTTTTAGATTTTAAATATTAAAAATACTTCTTTACCCTCAAGATTAAAAAAATACTGGGCAAGGGTTTTTGGGCTTTTTCATTCTTCATGTACATTAAAAATATGAATTTGGCTTTAGAAAAAACAAAAAAAAAGAGAGTTTGCATTCAAGGGTATTTATGCACTTTCATGTAAGTTTTAGGATAATTACCAAGGTTATGAAGATGTTTTCATATTTTTATATAGTCCTTTTATTTTATTTAATTAAAAAAGTTATTATTTTATTTAATTAAAAAAGTTATTAACATGTGTTTAACATACTTTTTTTGAATGAATAATGTCTATACTATTTAGATAGTGTGAGAGTTACCACCTAGTGTCCAAACCTAACTGTCCGTTGTCTCTTTGGATGTGCCATTATATCTTTTTTTATATAGTGTGGCGCATGCCAGCATATGGTGGTCGGATTATCACCAGTGACCTTCTCCCTTTTTTTTTTTGTTTGTCATGCAACATAAAATACATGATTTCATCTTTGTTTTTTGGTTTTTTAATTTTAGTCCTCATTCATTTGATCTTTCATTTCATTTTTATTTCTTTTATAAAATTTTTTTTTAATTTAGTCATTTAATTATAATTTTTTATATTTTTTCATTTTAATCCTTATTCTTTTGATTTTAAATTTTTTTCTTGATATTTTTGTTAATTTTATTTTTTCTTTCAATTTCATCATTCAATCAAAGTTTTTATTATTTTTTTCAATTTAATTCTTATTTTTTTAATTTATTTTCCTTTTATTTACATGAATGATTATATGCTTTCATAAGCTTTTAAATTTAATACTTTAAATTTTTCATATAAAAAACATATTGAAATAACCTATACACCAGGTATTGTTTTTGAGAAAAAAAATTTACCACATGCGGTAGTGTGCAGTTAGATAGCTTGTGTGTGAGTGTATAAAGCTAACAATGTAATTTTATATATTACATCATTTTCCAATCACATTATTTTATAAAAAGAGTTAATTAATAATAATTTTTAGTTTTTTTATTTCTATCTCTATATATCAATTGATTTTGTTAAAATTGATGATTGGGCAAAAATACTTATTTAAATCTATTGAATACAAAACAAATATATGTTATTGCAAGGATTCAAATATATAGAAGTAAACATGGTTAAATATTAAAAAATCTTGTTTTTCTGTAAGGGATGTTTTTTTCATTAACGTAAATAGATATTTTTATTAATTTATATTTCAACTATGACGTATATGATGGATCATTAATTTGAAAGAAGATAACTGGACTATATTAGAGAAGAACAAACTAAAAGTTCAATTGATTGATTTTTTTTTTTAAGGATATCAATAACAGTGCAATAATAGTATATTAATATTTTTTTTTAAATATTTTATTTTTTATTTTTTTTATTGTGCTTAAAAATGTTAGGAGAATCCGGTAAACAAAATAACATACAGCTAGGAAGAAAATATATACTTAAAGGAAAGAAAACAATCTTATTTCCAATATCAGTGAATTTGTCTCATATTAATTAAATAAAATAATATAAAAAAGATGTTAAAATTACCATGAGCTTCAAATTAAAACATCCAATAGTTATACATAAATTATGAATCTCAAACCACATAATAAATCTAAAAATAAACTATAAATAAAATAAAATATTAGTATTTATATAATATAATTTTATATAGCATGATGATAAAAAATTTAAGATTAGTATAATAAATCTTAAGTTTTAGTTAAAATATCAATTTTTTATAAGTATTTGAGACAATCAAAATTTTATTCGTTCATTTTAGCTTATAAAATATACTTTTTAGGTGGTCTGAGATGTTTTTAAATTTAAAAAATATTTTATATGATATAATAAATAAATAAATAAATAAATAAAATAATATAAAAATTTCTAAATATATCATCCATCACAAGATTTTTTTTTCCCTGTTGATGTAACTCAAAGTTACTATCAATTATCAAATCTAATAATTTCTAACAAAGGACTAACTCTAATATTTAAACAAGGCTATGAATGGAGGTATGGATGCTTTTCTGCCCTTCACAATTAAAACTACAGTAAACGACCAATCAATCAATCAATTAATTAATTAATTTTAAATATTAAAGAATGTAAAAGAGAAGTGTCGTCATCTACATTGACTCTAACACAAGAAAGATTCTTGATTGCTACTAGTGCTCTCCTGTATTTCTCAACGGTTGGCAAGCTAAGGTAGAAAAACTTTGCAGGCTGTACCCATTTCATAATTATTAAAACAAATTAGTATATTATTATTTCTGGGTTGTTAAAATGGAAAGGATTCGTTAACCACAAATAATTTCTTTATTGACTGCACTTGACTCTTCTGTTTTGACCTGTTCTTTCGTGCCTGCTTGTAATTATTAACCTAAATAGTGTGCTTAATTAATTTGAACAGACTGCGAAAGGATGGAACAAAAGAAAATGGCTAGTTATCCTAACACAAAACGCCGTTCATGTAACTTACCGCGCGTGCTTGAATATAATGCAATACATTATATTTTTATAAAAGTATTATTCAATTAAAAATACTTCAGAATAATATAATATTGTGAACAAATTATAAAAATTATCTTTTTTTTATATATTATCATATTTTTTTAAATTCTCAAGAAAAAATAAAAAAATATATTGATGAATCATCTCAACCCAATAATTTACGTTGTTAAGAGAAACTTCAAGATATAATTTATATTATTTTTTAATACTCTCCCTTAAATAAAAGCTTTTTAGATTTGAAATTTATACAAAAATATATTAACTTTTTAATTTTTATAAAATAAATAAAGATGATAAGATTAAAACTTATAACTACTTAATTATTAAAGTTTTAATATCATATTAAAAAATTCTTTTAATTCAATAATTTAAACTACTAAAAAAATTCTAAAATTAAATTTATATCATACTTTAATAAAGTTAAATCACACTTATATTGATCTTTTAGATTTCAAGTTTTTCGAATAAACTGGCAGGCATGGCTTAACAACTTTGCATCTACTAACACAGTAACATTAATAGCTAGGGTGTGATCGAACAAAAACAATTTGTCTAGACAAGGTAGTGGCAAGCATTGAGAAAACCAAAACAGTTGAGGACCAAAAGGCAATTCGAGAGAATCAAAGGGACTTTAAATATAAGAAACAAGAACAAAAGTCAAACAAGTCTCCACAAGGATTCGATGGACAAAAGACGGAGCCTCGCTGTCATGATGATGCAACAGATTGCGCACGTATACTCTCTCACCCATTTATAGACTTCCACGTGTATCAGACAAAACACCAAGACAATCAGTCTAAAGATTCGTGCTTTATTTCTCGTATTTATTACTTTACATGTATCTGTGTTTTCGACACGTGTCTGTCTTGCCATGGACGTTCGAAGACAAGACGGTCCCCCTAAGCGTCCTCTTGGTGGTTTGACTTTTTGACCAGAAACCCAACTTAATTACCATTTGTACTCTAGACTCTGCGAGGCCCGTCCACCTCCATTTCTTGAAATGAAAGGAGACATGGTAGAATTTGTATCCATTACAAGTATAATGTCATCAACTTATATATTTAAATAATTTATTATATTTAGAATATTTTTAACATATATTGAAAAAGTTAATGTAGCTTTTATAATACTATATATATATATATATTAACTTTGTTTAATATATGTAAAATACTCTATTTATTTTAATAAATTACGTGTCTTATGTAATAATACATGGTCACGAAACTTTCACGTGGTCCTCTTCTAGTTGTGACCCAATGTAGAGGATTGGAAATTGCTTTTGATAAAAATGGAGATGGACATGGAGAAGAGAAGGGTTTTTTTTTGTTTCTTTTCCTTTTTGTAGAAAGTGGATCATCAGTCTTCATTAACCTACATTAACATTTCTTGAATATTCTTATAGAATGCGATTATTAAAAATACAGTTGCTAGAAATATGACTATTTGTGTTTGATTGAAAAAAGAAAAAAATTGTATGTGTATTTATTGTGTTTAATTCATATTGAGAACTCATAATAAATTTAAACAAATTCAATATTATAATTAAAATTAAAGTATTTAGTTTAACAATATAGTATTTACTTTTTTCTAAATAATTAAACTGATGCATATTATATTAATTATATTAACAAATGAAATAATGTATTAAAATGTGATAGAAGTTGTGTTCGAAATGTTTTTTACTTGAAAATATATTAAAATAATATATTTTTTATTTTTTAAAATTTATTTTTGATATCAACATATTAAAACTATAAAAAATATCAAAAAATTAATTTTAAACAAAATAAAATTAAATTATTTTAAAAAATAACATTTTGACCGTAATGCCAAATGCTCTCAAAATTTAATTGAGGTTTTTTTTTTCTAAGAAGCTATATTTTTTCTCTCAAAATTTAATTGAGGTTTTTTTTTTTTTTGAAGAAGCTATATTTTTCTTTTAAAAAAAATCTAGCTTTTCAAAATTTTATAGGTTTTATTTTGATATTATTAGTTGTTTCTATTTTAATAATTTTTTAATCACTATTTTAAAACTCAAGTTAACTTTAATTGTTCGAAACATAACTGGTTTCAATAAAAAATAAAGGAAGAATTTACCTTGTGTAGTTCAATAAAAAACTTGGGTTCAATTGTAACTAGATCAACTTGAAAAAAATCTAATCAAAGTCCATTGAGTTTTTTTTTTAAATAATATATTTTTAGTTATTTATTAAAAAATTAAGTTAGTGGGAATTATTCTGGGTCTATCCAAATAATCTGTGATCTATGTAAGTTCTAGTTTAAAACTATATGTTTAGTTATTTTATGTTTTTTTTTTAAGCTATCATCAGAATTACAGCGGCAACCACAGTTAGGATAGAGTTGCAATCATAGCCACCACACACCCTTTACAGGAAACATATTCATATCAATCTTGTTGGTGTGTACATGTGCTTGCAGGTGACGAACAAACATTGAATATTGAAGATTTGTTAGCTATGATGTGCACAAGCGAAGAACATACCAATCAATCAATCAACTCACACTAGTCTTTTTCAAGCCCTTCTCCTCCTCCTCCTCCTCCTCCTCCTTCTAAGCTGCAATTTGTAATCTTAAGCTATCATCTCAATCTCATGGGATGTAGTTGGTAAGATTAGTTTCATGCGGGTTCCACTCCCTCTCATTTTTTTTTTATCAATATAAAATTCAAATTGTTAAAATATGTTATACTATTATGTAGTTATGTTAAAATATTGTCAAAGAATATAGTATTCACTTGGGGCTCAATCTCTGATCACATATTATTTTCTATTTAAATATATTGGTACACGAGCTATTCAAGATATATCTATACCCTAATGTTATATTCTTCTCTTGTAACATCATTCATGTCATTATAATTTTTTTATATTTTTCTAATATAAACTCTTTCTATGATATTTATTGTAATTACATTGATTTTTTAAGTATTAATTATATTTGGGAAAATGTTATCAATGTTATCATTAAATACCAATAATTTTTATTTTTTTTACTTGAATATTTTAAAGTACAGAGAATATTTTTGCTCTCGAGAGTGAGAAACTCCAAATTAAATCTATATCTTTGTGAAAGAAGAAAGAAGGTGAATTTAGCATAGATTGGACGTTAAATTAGATTGAAGTAAGACGTAATGGATGGATCTAATTTCTGAAATTAGGTAAGAAACCTCTAAATTTATCTTCTGTGTTTGTATCAATTTGTTGGTAGAAAAACGAGTTTTTTGAGTTCAAGAATTGCAACTTAATTGTCCATTCGAGATTATTGTAATTATACTAGTAAACATGGTTTGTTTGTTACTACAAAAGACATATTTTTTTATTTTTTTTTAAATTAATAAGCGATGTATTATTTATTTATTAAATAAAAAAATAACTAAATATATAATCATGATTTCATTGAGGTCTTTATTTTTTTAATTCTTCTTCAATTTTATTAAAATTAAATATTTTAAAATATATTTTAAAATATTATTTTATTAAATATTTTCAATTATTGCTTAGTTTTTGTATAAGATTATAACATTGTTTTTATAATATCAACAATCAATCTTTTTCTATACAACCCTTAATTATTTTTTTCTTAAATATTGTTTGATATATTTAAAGTGCATGATGATTTGTATTATTGTATAATTGAAAAAAATATATATTCCAAAGAGTTCTATGCGGCCATGTATTAGCAATATGATGTTTTTGTATTTTTTAATACATTCACTTAAGTTATCAAAACATAAATATTTTTTTTTATTAAAACTTGTTATTATGATTCTTATAAGTTGTTGTCTAAAAAAACAAATATTCTGATAAAAATATCCTAAAAAGGATGCATTAATAAGATAAAGGGATTTTTAATTAAATTGGTGCATCTTTCATCCTTATTTCAAATCGTTCAAATGGTTTAAATATTTATTCTAATTGCTTTTGATTTTAATCAAATAAATAACATGATCCAAAAAAAGATATATATATATATATATATTAAAAAAATTAAGAAGAAAATGATCAAGAATTATACTAGAAAATTATTTTGTTTTAATGGAATATAAATTATTTTTTTATATACAAATTGTTGACATATAATTAGATAAAAAAACTTAAATAGTTATTAGCAGCATGATATCAAATATCTTAATAAATGCATATTTCTCACCTTTTCAATCCAGTTTTCTTTTAGCATTAACAATTATTTTTAATATATATTTATATATATTATTATGGATTTATTTTATTAAAATACGCAGTAGAATAGAAAGAACTAAAGCTAAGAAATTCTAGAGAAAGAGTGTCCCATCGAATCCGCTAGAGGAGGAGACTCCCAGATCGATAACTCAGAAGAACCATTAGCAGCGAGCTTGACCATAAAATCTGCACATGTATGTTCTATTCTGATTTCCCAGATTGAGAGCTTAATTTATATCTGTGGAATTCCACTTGAGCTTCAGATGTCAGTCTAATAGCCTTCTTAGAGTCCGAATTACAGAATACCTATCCCAAGCAGGTCTAAGATCATTCTTCAAAGCCAACAATTCAGGGAGAAGATATGAATCAACGCCTGCAAGCCCTAGTGAAACTAATAATAAAAGACCTGACACAAGACCTGATTAAGCCATCAAACTCAACTCTACCTGGATTGCCCAAATAGCTTCCATCCATATTCAATTTCACTCATAATCCACTTGTGGTCTTTGCCAAGTGAGATACATCGAGTGATAGGAGTACCTGGATTGAGACGGAAGCCACGAGTAAGCTGACTTGGAATTATAAACACTCGATGCCGAGTTACTCTATGAAACATAATCATCCAAATCAGCAGTATTAGCTATAATAATAGCCCTACTCTTGTAACAAATATCCTCTGGCAAGATTGCAGATAATCCATCAAAGTTCTAGCAGCTTTGATCTCATTCTTCCTTTAATATTTGTATCCATTATATCCACCAGTGGCATTAGGGATGCAAAAATCCTCTCCTCCAATTAATGATCATACTAGAATGAAAGCTTTTTTTTTTACCAATTCTATAAATAAATCCCTCATTCAATTGTGCAAAGGCTTTACTTATAGAATGTCAAGAATGTGAGCATGATCCCGTCTAAATCCTCTGCTGAAATAGATTGTCATGTCGTAGGTATTTATGATGAAGAATTTTCACCCATAATTTGCTAGGGCTGATTATGATATGCCATACAAGTTTCTCTAAGAGAGCTATATTGGCAAGCCTGGCTTCCCTCACATCAACACCCCGACATCTTTGAGGGTAAGTATTTGTTTCCCATCTAGCTAGATGAAGCCCTCTACCTCTATCCTTAGTATTATTGATAAAAGCCTTCGTTCGTCCTGTTAATGCCGTCACAAATTGCTTGTGGTAGCAAGCAACATTGGATTGTATAGAAGAGAATTGCGGGTACTACTGACTTCGCAAGTGTTATTCACCCTGCTCTATTCAGTAACTTCCTTTTCCAATCTGCTAGATGTCTCCCAATATTTTCCACGACAAAACTGAAATTTGCCTTCTTCGCCCAACCTTAGATGAGAGGGAACCTTTGATACTCTCCAAGGCCATTAGCCACCTTGATCGAGGAGATTTGAGGGATCTTAGATTTTTCTCTTCTGCTCACCAGCTTTGAGCACATAACTCTTCATCACTTATCATGATTAACTTAGACTCCAAAGGCTTTAACTGAGGATCAAAACTGCCATTATGAAAGGCTCCCTTAACCAGCCTCCAAACATCATACCCGTTAAGATGCTAATATATAGGTCTTTAAGAAGAAAGGCTGAAAAGCAACCCCTCCAGGAGATTTAAAGGAGTCCATGATCATAAAAGCTTCATGGACCTCTTTCTTTGTCGCTACATTAATCAGAGCAGCTCTCCCTTATGCCAACAACATTAGGAAATTGTCAATTCCCAAGTCCAATTGAACCCAATCTTTACTAAAAGAGAAAAGAGACCTGTAAAACTGCAAGGGCTTCTCTTTAAAAATATGATCCTCGGAGCACTATTCACTGTTCGGGAGATAAAATCCACGAACACAATTTTTCTTTTTGCTTACTGTCATTAATGTATGGAAGAATTTTTTATCCCTATACTTTAACCATTTATCCCTAGAATTTTGATACCATAATAATTCTTCCTGATGTAACACTCTATTATAGTTTGTCTGTAAGCTTCATTTTAAAGATGCTAATGCATCCGAGGGACTACACTCCAGGATTTTCTGAATACCATAAAAAGCTGCTACAACCTTCTCTTTCTTCGAAATATATTCCCAAAGGTGTTTCTGTTAAACATGATTAGAGTCATCTATCACAACTTCTAGCCCCTTTTGTACATTACAATTACCCCTCTGCCAAGCATTTTGTACATTACAATTACCCCTCTGCCAAGCATTTTGCACTACTGCATAATAGTCTTCATGAGTTATCCAAGCAGCTTCAAACCTGAACGGTCTCTCTCGAGCAGCTGGAGATATGACCCCACACCTTAGAAGAATAGGATTATGATCAGAGTGACTACGATATAGATTTTCCATGTAGGCTTTAGGAAATTCTACTTGCCAATCATGATATAGATCCCTATATCCAATCATTTCGCTAAGTGCTGCACCCCATATGTGTTTGTGCGACATAAACTGCTGACCTTTAGAACCCAAGTCAGCAGGCCACATTCCTTCATCACCTCCTGTAACTTGGCTGCCCTAGTCATCAGAAATTACCCCCAAGAGTTTCTGAAGGGAGAAGGATTTTGTTAGAGTCTCCGATGAGTAGCCAAGGCTCTTTTATTGAAGGAGTTAACGAAAGCAACTAATCTCATAGTTGCATCCGAATATTGGGAAAAGAGGAAGCGTATATAACAGATAACTTCCAACACTTACTCCTGACATTAATTTTCAACATCACACATTAAGACCTAGCATCCATATTATCCACAATGAAACTTCCTCCTGACGATAATGTTGGAAAAGAAGAATGGGATATGGTAGCTAATTTATAAAAACAAACATAAAAATGTTAAAAAACAAAATAAAATAAAATAGAGAAATGATGTTTTTTATTAAGAATTTTTTTAAAAAAATACCTTTTTAGCTTTTTTCTGTATCTCTCTGTACTTGTGTTTTATATTTCTAATTACAAGTTTATTTATAGGACTCAAATCTTAAATATATAATAAAGATATTAACTACTCAAAGAAAATCTTAATCTAATAAGGAATCTAACATTCTAATTAAACAAGGATTCCAATAAATTAGTCTATTACAAATCTTTCTTTATCAAGAATTTCTACATTAACTAGGATTTCTTGTTTAGTTAATATTAAAACTCTTACAAACTTTAAATTCTATTAGCTTAAATCCTAGTTCACATCAAACTTTAATAGATAATACCTGGATAATTATTCGCTTATAAGCCATCAAAAGCCTGATTAATCTAACACTAGTTCACCTCATCTTTTTATCTTTTTATTCTAGGGTTCAACGTATTATCATATCTATCTCGTAAATGTTGTAACAAGAAAGTATCTTTTTAAACCTTCAAGCTAGTTTTTTTTTTTTCTGCATCTCTATATTTTTTTATAGTTTGTTGGCTTTTATTACCATATATGAACCTCATTGTGTCTAATCTTTATCTCTTAACCATAAACACTCCCAAACCTGAGTTCGTATTCCACACACTTGTTAAAGGGAACATATTTTGCAACTTCTCTTTAATGTTGCTATAGATGATTTCCTATGAAGATTTTTTTTTTCCATGCTACTTAAAACCCTTATCTTATCAAACCTGAATCTTTTTTGCGTGCCCTCTTATTCTTTTAAGTTCAATCTTTAGCTAAACTTTGTATTTAGATCCAACCTATTTTGTTTCACTAGACTCACCTATAACAAATGTTGTTGTACCATTATATATAAAAACTTACACTTACTACAGGCCTTAATAACCTATTAAACTTATTATTCCCATCCTCCCTCTTCTATCCCTTTTCCAATATAACATATTGGTTATATTCGGATGGATCTTCATTTCTTTTATTCTGCGGGCCCATATTGCTCTCATCCATTATTTACCATTATATGATACTATCAATAGCTATCTATGAACATTGTGATTATCTAATTGTGTGGATGATTGCATAGATTTGGCTAGGTATAAATCTTGTTAAGGTTTCCACCTTTAATTGTCGCACCTATACTATTATAGGAATTCTCCAGCGAACTAGTGCAATGATTCATCTCCTCAAGATATTTTCTTCCAACATGACCATAACATCCATACTTCTCATAAATGATGTGCAGTGTAACATCCCCACTATACTGGGATAAAAGCATCAATCTCATATCAACTGAAAAATAAAATAATTAATTTTTTTTTATATATTCATGGTCTTTATATTAAAATCTACCAAAATTTCAACAAAGTCCCCCTATACTAGAGGTCCTAAATTATTGACATGTAACTTGTTTACACTTCTAATAACTCGCATCTCATAACTCAATCCCAATCCAATCATCCTAGGTTTCAATTTCATAAATATTATCACAACTATCAATCACAATATTTATGATATACATTATTTAACAAAATATTATTATGGATTGATAAAAATATAAATACATACACATGAAATATGGTTATATGAACTATGGAGTTAAGTTCATTCATTCAAGTTTAAACATTAATTATACAAATTCAGTTATACAAAAAATTTTATGTTTATAAAATATAAGGGTATACTCCCTAGAACCTAGATTACAAGAAGGGAACATAAGCTAGGATCTACTCCTGTCGTGTATGCGATGATCCTAAAATAAAATACATATTATTGAAATGTGAATATCATAAAAAAAATATAACAACATGAATATTTAACAATTTCAAAAGGGTAATATGCATTCATATTTTGTTCACTTCTCCCTTCTGGTTTTTCATTAGAATCTTTTTCTTATTCAACTATTAATAATCTTTCCCTCTTCCATTATCAACCTCTATTCCAGACTTTATAAGATCAAATATGATTATTTTACTTAACACATTACCGATACCAATTTCACTAGTATCATCATCGTCACCCTGTTGGAGCCGATGCAAGGTGATCCCTTTATCTGGGATTCTAATATACTCTAAATATATGCTAGTCAATGCATGATTGATCCCCTTGCCTGAGATCCTAACATACACTAAATGTATGCTAGTCAATACATGTTTAATCCCCTTACCTAAGATCCTGACATACACTAAATGTATGCTAACCAAGACATGATGATTCCTTTATCTAGGATCCTGACATACACTAAATGTATGCTAGTCAATACATGTTTGATCCCCTTACTCGGGATCCTAACATGCATTAAATATGTGTTAGTTCAAACATGGCGATCCCCTTCCCTAGGATCCTAACATACACTAAATGTATGTTAGTTCATGCCTCAAATCACACTTCTCATATTTTTTTTGTCAACAATGATTTCACCACTCTGCAATTCACACAACAACCTTCCATCTTGAATACATATATATTTAGTAATTCACATTTCACATCGGTAATATATTAAATCATGGAATTTAACTTAGAAAGTATATACGATTAACCTACCTGCTATAGAATCTCTACTCGTGCTCCCCTGGTGTTGCTATTGCACCATACCTATGGTTCCTCCTACAAATCACAGGTTTATCTCATAAATTTTCCTTACTCAATAATATGTTTTATAGTAACCATATCAACAATTAATAAGTCTTTCTTTCAGTCATTTGTTAATATTTTATATTTTTCTCATTTCACTAATTAATATTTTCGTTATTTGTCCAACCACAATTGTCATTTCTTTCTTTATATTTGGACTGTTTTGGTTTAAATCCTGAATTATCACTGTCTAGACATTGAACTATTACTGTCCAACTATTATTGTCTTATTTTTAAACCATTACTATCTAAACATTAAACTATTATTGTCTAGATATAAAATTGTTATTGTCCAATCTAGTTTTTAAACCGTTACTATCTAAATATTGAACTGTTATTGTTCAACAGTTACTATTACTATCCAACTATTACTGTCTTGTTTTTAAACCGTTTCTGTCTAGACATTAAACTATTACTATCTAGATATTGAACTGTTATTATTCAACTGTTATTGTCTAGTTTTTGAACTTAGACTGTCAAAATATTGAACTGTTACTGTTTAGATATTGACCTATTACTGTCCAATTATTACTATCTAGATATTAAAATGTTACTGTCTAGATACTAAATTGTTACTTTCTAAATATTGAATTGTTACTGTCTAAATATTGAATTGTTACTGTCCACCTGTTACTATCTAGACATTGAACTGTTACTGTCCAACAGTTATTGTCTAGTTTTTGAATCGATATTGTCTAGACATTAAACTGTTACTGTCCAACCATTATTGTCTAAACATTGAACTGTTACTATCTAGATATTGAATCATTACTGTCTAGACATTTAACTGTTACTGTCCGACCTCTCCTTAAATTTTTTAACTATATCTAAAGTTATAGAGCTTCGTTTCAAGCAAGATTAGTTTTATTGGAAAGTTAACACATGAGGCTACAAGTTCTCTGAAGGAAGGAGAACCCAAATCTGCCTCCAATGCAGTCAAAATTGTTTATCAATGAACTAGACCTATTATCCTAAAGGGTCTGTCATGACCTAGTCTAGGTTGGTGACCCATAATTGAAGTTCTATAACTCAAAATTGAGCAAGACCAATTTTCTTAGTTAGTCAACATCTAAAACTACAATTTCTATGAAGGAACCTGATCCTAATTCCTTTATCCTTCTACCTGAAATCCCTCTAAAAGTGAAGAGACAAAACTATCCAGATTTGCCAACCTTTCTATTTACATATAACACATGAAGTTATTTCATTTAGCGACTTATACTTTTTCCCTCAATTCAAGTCTAAGAACTCCAAACTATAATTCAACCTCCAAGCATCAATTTAAAATCGACTTTGAAATGACTTATAAAACCATGTTTAGACTACCTTACCCGGTACGAATCAAGGTTTCGATCTTCAACTCCCTCCTTTTTTTTATAATGACAGCTGGCCCTCCCCTCTTCTCTTCTTGTTCAAATTTTCTTGTTAAATCCTTGCCCACCAGTGTTTATTCTACATGTAACCTTTAATCTTAGACAGCTGACCCTCCTCTCTTCTTTTCTTGTTTAAATTTTCTTGTTAATCCCTTGCCCACAGTGTTTATTTTACATATAACCCTTAATCTTGGATAAGTTCTTGAAATTATTATCTCTCTCTTGGTTTGTAAAAATGGATACAAAAACTCCCTCTTTTCTTTTTTCATGATAGCTGTAGATCTTTATTTATTTATTTATTATATTATTTTTTGTGAGAAGAGGAGTATTTATGCTATATAATTATTTTTATTTTCATTTATGCCCTATTTTTTTTAAGTGTAGTCGTTTTGCCCCCACTTCCTTTTAGTTTAGTTTTTTTTTTAATTTAATCCAGCCTTGATTTTTTCTGGGATTTACATTCTCCCCTCCTAATAAAAATTTTATCCTCGAAACTCAAGTTACGTACCTATATCGGTGAATAAGTGTGGAAACTTCTCCTTCATCTCGGATTCTCTTTCCCATGTTTTACTATTTGAAAGCTTCCCCATAATACTCTCACCAAGGGAACCCTTTTATTCCTCAATTACTTCTCATCTCGATCTAAGATCTTGATAGGCTTAGTTTTATACAAATGTTCATGAATTAATACCTTTCTTAGGTTGGTTTAAATCTATCTAAATACAAATTCTTGTAAATTTCCTTTATTCCACATTTAGCATATTCATGTTAACCTTGATAGGAGATCTTAATGTATAGGCTAAAGCTAGCAAGAAGCTTTCATCATAGCAAACCATATTAAGATCATGAGTTCGTACCCATACTAGAGTATAATCTATTTTTGCTGTAGATGAAACAAAACTTGGTAACCATGTTCTCACCGTCAAATAGTGATAAAAAAGTCATTTAGGGATCCCTATTTACCATATTTAGTTTGTCATACTATAGATCAAACTTTACCATGAAATACATGTGTCCTATATCAATGAGGTCAAACCCTCTATAAAGTTTCTAGAGGAATTTCAATCGAGTATTCTTTTGGATGTATCCAATATTCTTGCCTAAAAGTTTAAGGATTAATGAGTCTCCTTAGGGGTAACATAACGTTTTAAGGGTATTATCATAAAAAAAGAAGAAGTAACGTTTTAAGGGTATTATCATAAAAAAAAAAAAAGCATTTAGCAATAGATGATTTCCGTTTTTATACTCAATACAGACCAATTATTACCTTAACATGTCCATATTTCCTCTTAAGCATAAGGGACTTTTTGATCTAATGACTTTATTCTTAAATGACACTTTGCCACCCTACACTTCCTATGTTTTTCCCCTACTTTAATTTCTACCTTCTTTATCTGGTGGTTTGTCTAGTGTCGCACATGGACGCATGACGTCAAGGAGTTAGGGAGTCGCCCTGTAGTTGTTTAGTTCAGGGTCGCTGAGAAACCCAGATATAGTAGTCTTATCAGAAATTTTAAGAGTAAGGGACTGGTTATGATTAGAAAATATATTAGCAACCCTAGCGTACCTTACATGAGATAAACTATATTATGTTATATGAATGTGATTTAAAGGGTTTGATGAGTTTTTAACTGGTAAAGTCTATGGCTCGGGGTAAAGATTAACTTGTGTGAATAAATCTGGTATGTCAAATTTATTATGACCTCATGCGCCCAAATAAATTCTAATGAAAATGGTCATGTAGGTGCATTGACATGGTTCTCTTATCTTAGAAGGCACAGGGGTTTGACAAAGACTAAAAAGGAGGTGTTCTAGTTACTAGTAGATTAGTACTTAAAAGTGCATTTTTTATCAAGGTTTTATATCATCATTTTGTATTTGAAGTATCAATAACTCCTTAACTAAAGCATGTTTTATAATAACAAGTTTGATATCATAAAATTCCTTTAATTTATGGTAAATGTTCACCCTAAATATAGGCCTAACACATAAATAAAAGGATTAAATGATGAGTTGAAATATTGAAATTGAAAGAACAAAGAGAGGGCCAAACTTAGAAAAGAGATGCTAGTACAGTCTAAACTGGAACACCATAATTTAGCCAAATCTGGAGCTATAGATCTCAGAGTTAGATCTACTTTATATGGATGGAAAGCTAAAATATAGGCCTAAAACTTTCATGGAAGACAAGACTCAATTCTGCTGTTTGGAAGTCCAAATCTTAATAACAATGTAAAAGTCTGAATCTGTCTTGTAGCTTAGACAATGTTCAGTGTTCAGCCCATATCTCAACTTTTAGAAGTTCAAATAACCTCAATTTTTTTCTTGAAAAGCTGAAATAATTTCATAGAACTTTCATGGGTAATATTGGTTCAAATTCTAATATTATCAATGATGTTGTATTCAGCCAAGAGAAGATAAAGATTGTCACTAAGTCAAGAGTTGGCCACCCATTCATCAATTAGTCATCAAACCAATAGTTCATAATTTTAGCCTATAAAAGAAAGTATTTGCCATGCATTTAGGCATCTTAGTTTCCAGATTAAGATCATGCTTTTCCTTTCTCTCTTTGTATTTTTGTAATGCTTAAGTTTTGCTTTCATTAATATCTTGTTTATGCCTTTCATTTCATTTTCTTTACTTAGTTAACTTTTATCTTATTTATATTCTTATCTTGTTTATTTATGTTTCTCTTTTTTATTATATTTAACTAAGTTTATTATATCAATGTGAAAATATTACATTAATGGTGTCAGAATAAGTATAGTGTAAACTCAACATGGACCTTAATGATTGATACTAACATGTTTTGTATTTGTTATTTTGTTCACTTTTAATACTTTGCTTGTTAAATGTTTAATCTAGATTTATGTTGTATAATACTTGATACAATAAATACTTGTCACTCTCATAGCCCATTCTGTATGGTATAACCAACACTTAAGCTATGAAAGGAACTTTATTTGTTGTTAACATAAGTTATAATCATGAATGCTTGATAAGATTTATACGTATTAGCATTAATCGAATGAGATAACTAAAGTAATCATGTTAACAATTTATAATCTAATTGGAGCCTCTTTTGTGTGTGGTTTCCATTTGAGTAATAAGAGTTTATACTATACTTGTTTGAAATATCATTAGTAGATCCTCTAACCTTGACATATGTTGTTATCATTATTTAATCTTTACATTGATCTTCTATCTCAAAGTTCTCATCAATTTCTTCTTCCTTTTCTTCTATTATTATTATTATTATTATTATTATTAGTACTACTACTACTGACACGACCAAAAGATTAATTTCTTCTCCTAGGTGCAGGAGTGTCAAAGTAATAAATAATCCGACAAGACCGGAGTTGAACCATAGTGAGGTTAATTGTATAAATTATAGATAACAACACAACAACAATAACAACAACAATAGTAACAATAATAAAAATAATA
>NW_011500779.1:28919-29064 GCF_000495115.2 Populus euphratica | reverse complement strand
CACTTAAAAGCATGAAAGTTGTAGGAAATTGTCTTAGCTTTCCAAGAAAAAAAATGAAGGTCATTTAGACTTCTAGAACTCCACATATGAGCCAAACACTAAATAGTATGCAGGCTGGAAGATAGATTCGGGCTTTCTTGTTTTT
>NW_011500779.1:27610-28418 GCF_000495115.2 Populus euphratica | reverse complement strand
TATTATTATTATTATTATTATTATTGTTGTTGTTGTTGTTGTTGTTGTTGTTGTTTATAATTTATATAATTAACCTCCCCGTAGTTCGATCCCAGTCTTGTCGGGTTAGTTATTATTTCGACACTTCTGCACTTGGCAGAAGACATCAATCTTTTGGTCATATCAGCAGCTTTGTGAAAATGGGTTTATATATGAACTTGTTACATTCCTTGTAAAGAAACCTAAATATCCCTATAGTCTCCATTGATGAATGTGTTAGAACTTCATAGATGACATCTAAGCATACATCATAAGATGAGTTAATGGTAGAGTAAAGGCTCTTGTTACTAGTTTATAAAAAAACCACAAATGATGCTTTGGGATGGGAAAATAAGCAAAATCTCTTTAACACTGTCAGAAGTTGATGACTCTTGACTCATCAGGGGAAAAGTCATATTTGAAGGGTCTATATTTCAAACTATAAGTATGCATGTTAAATGTATAAAGATGTTTTTATATGATGAACTCACTCTTTAAAAAGTAACACGTGTAACTCATACATGATGAACAATAATTTTGATTTTTTCACAAACTGATTAGTACTTAAAATTGTATTTTTATCAAGGTTTTATATCATCATTTTGCACTTGAAGTATTAATAACTCCTTAACTAAAGCATGTTTTATAATAACATATATTCATTTTAAATGCAGGCCTATCACATAAATGAAAGGATTGATTGATGACTTTAAGAACTTAAATTGCAAAGGCAAAGAGATGGCCAAACTTAGAAAAGAGATGTCGGTGCAATCCAAACCGAAACACTGTT
>NW_011500779.1:26437-27535 GCF_000495115.2 Populus euphratica | reverse complement strand
GTAAGACATAGGCCTACAACTTTCATATAGAGCCCAAGATTTAAAAAGGCTATTTTCAAGTCCTAATTGTAACAACAAAGAAGTCCGAATCTGTCCTACAACCCAAACACTGTTTAGTGATTGGCTCATATCTGGAGTTCTAAAAGTCCAAACGACCTCCATTTTTTTCTCTAGAAATCTGAGACAATTTCCTACAACTTTCATGTTTGCAACTGGCTCCAGTTTTGACATTATCAATGACGTTTTGGGCAGACAAGAGAAGATAAAGATTGTCACCAAGTCAAAAGTTGGCCACCCACTTATCAATTAGTCATCAAATCAACAGTTCCCAATTTTGGCCTATAAAAGGAGGCATTTGCCATGCATTTAGGCATCTTGGTTTTCAAATCAAGATCATGCTCTTCCTTTCTCTCTTTGTATTTTTTATGCTTTGTTTTCATTAATATTAAGTTTATGCCTTTCATTTCCTTTCCTTTACTTAGTTAACTTTTATGTTCTTATTTTGTTTATCTATTTTGCTTTCTTTCATTATGTCTAGCTAAGTTAATTATGTCAAGGTGAAAAGGTTACACTAATGGTGTAAGAATAAGTATAATGTAAACTTAATATGGACCTTAATGTTTGATACTAACATGTTTTATATTTGTTATCTTATTCACTCTTTAATACTTTGCTTGTTAAATGACAAATCTTGATTTATGTTGTATAACACTTGGTACAACAAATGCTTGGCACTTTCATAGCCCATAATGTATGGTATAACCGACACCTGAGCTATGAAAGGAACTTGATTTGTTGTTAACATAAGTTATAATCATGAATGCTTGACGAGATTTACAAGTATTAGCATTAATTGAATAAGATGACTAATGTAATCATGTTAACAATATATAATCTGATTGGAACCTCCTTTGTGTGTGGTTTCCAATTCAATAATAAGAGTTTATACTATACTTGTTTGATATACCATTAGTGGAACCTCTAACCTTGACATTTGTTATTATTATTGTTTAATCCTTACATTAATATTCCATCTCCAAGTTCTCATCATCATCTTCTTCTTCTCTTTCTTTATTATTATTATTATTATTATTATTA
>NW_011500779.1:26234-26417 GCF_000495115.2 Populus euphratica | reverse complement strand
CCTCATTATTTTCAGAAAATATGGCCGAAGAAGATAATTAATCACTTCATAATGAGAATAACCATGTTAGAACACTTAAAGACCACATGAATTCCACATGAACAAGCGCATCATCATGCATAGTTTTTCCTCCTGATGCATCTCATTTTAATTTTAAACCAAGTATTATTCAACTTTTACCTT
>NW_011500779.1:25482-26113 GCF_000495115.2 Populus euphratica | reverse complement strand
GAACACCATCAGATTAAAGAACACCATCAGATTAAAGGTTTTTCCTTCTTCATTAAAAGATAAAGTTAAAACATGACTACAAAATTTGAGACTCGGATCCATTCGTGCTTGGGATGAAATGCAATAACAGTTTTTAAAGAAGTTTTTCCCATCTCACAAAACAAACTCTTTCATAAAATAAATTACCACTTTTACTTAAAAATCAAAAGAAATATTTTACCTTCAGATAGGTATCGAGACTTGCTTACTACTTGCCCTCATCATGGTTTTGAAACATGGATATTTGTTTCACATTTTTATGAAAGCTTAACACCTAAAGATAGACAAATGGTTAAATTAATGTGTAATGGAACCTTTGAAGATAAAGACCTTAATGAAGCAATGGAGTACCTAGACTTGCTAGCTAAAAATGCTCAAAATTAGGACACTACAGACACGTATGAGACATTGAGTAAAACTCAACCTCATACATCTAATGGAGGTATATATAACCTTAGGGAAGATTATGACCTTCAAACCAAGTTTGCATATTTAGATAGAAAAGTTGAGGCACTAGAATTAAAAAAGAGTGCTAAATTAAAATCTATTCAAGGCATTACATGTCAAATCTATGAAACAAATAAACACTCAA
>NW_011500779.1:24687-25073 GCF_000495115.2 Populus euphratica | reverse complement strand
TTCCAAGGGGCAATACAATGCAAATGCAAGTAGTTCTGGAAGTCAACATATGGATCAAGTCAGATCAGTCTTCACTCTTCGTACTAGTAAGGTTATTCAAAAATCAATTCTTGAACCTTGTGAGAAAGATGATGAGTCAATCCCTAAGGGTAAAGAAGGGCTTGAATTTAAACATTGCAAAGAAAAGACTGATTCCTCATTAACACTTCTATTTCCTCATGTCATGACCAATCAGGAAGAAATTAAGGATGAAAAAGGTACCGAAAATATTGATGCGGGTCTTTTATCAAAAGTTACAACAAATTCGACACTCGACATCACATCAATCGATGATTACTTTTCTGATGAATCTTTACTTTCTCTTAGTTCAATACCTTGGTTTGCTA
>NW_011500779.1:23968-24640 GCF_000495115.2 Populus euphratica | reverse complement strand
GAGTACCGAAGACAAAAGAAACTTTTTGAGCAACGTGCAAAACTTTTATTGGGATGACCTTTACTTATTCAATTATCGTCCTGATCAAATATTTCAAAGATGCTTTCCCTATAATGAGGTAAGTAATTTCATTAAATTTTATCGCTCTAAGGCACGTGGGGATCATTTCTCGTCAAAAAAGAGAACTGTAGAAATCTTATAAAGTGGATTTTACTAGCTCATCATATTCAAGGAATCACATGGATTCCGTAAAACCTGTGAAAATTGTCAAAAGGTGGGATTTATTTCAAAACACAAAAAGTCTTTAGATAATCTTCTATTGACTCTTAAGTCTCATCATAATCAAGATAGGCATCATGCAATTCCTGACTTATAGACCCATTTTCATAAAAGAACATGCTTGGCATAGTCTTGGGAATATGACTAAAAAAGACCTTGTCTGCCAATTTTCAAGAAAACTGGATGGGAAGCCTATCCTCGACCCATAAAGGACATTTAAGCCGTTCTCAGACGTAAAACTGAGGGAAGATGTGAGTCACAATCACAACCACACATGTTTTTTTTTAAATAAATAAATAAAAAGAGATAGAGAGAGCGTGTGTGAGTGTGAGACTATAGCTAACCTATATATAGGTGGTATGATTGCCTTTTTAATTTCTCATCTATAAAATC
>NW_011500779.1:22600-23897 GCF_000495115.2 Populus euphratica | reverse complement strand
CAAATATAGAAGTGTGTAGAAATGGCAAGTTTCTCAGGTCATCACATAAGAAATATTTGTGTTTTTGATGGATCTAGTCCTAGGAAATAAGAGGAGTTTTTAGAATCAGCAAATCATCTTGGTCAGGTGCTAGCTGAGAGAAAGATTCATTTAGTGCATAGGGAAGACAGTCTTGGGTTAATGGGAGGTGTGTTAATAGCTACACTTTTAAGAGGTAGTCAAGTTTTGGAGGTCGTCCCCACAGTTTTAGCACAAGGGGGCATCATTAGAAAAACAATTAGAGAGGAACTACAGGTCTCTACAATGTCTGCTCAAATAAATTCAATGTTTAACCATGTTGATGTCTTCATTGCCTTACCAGGTGATGTAAGTACATTGGAAGAGATCTTTCATATTTCCTCTTACATTGAAAGAGATCTTTCATATTTCCTCTTGGGCCCAACTGTATATTTACCATAAACTCATAGGTCTGTTAAATGTTAATGGTTATTATGATAAATTATTATTGTTTCTTGATCATGCCATAGAACAAGAATTTCTAATATCTTCTGCACAACAAATCATAATCTCTACTATTACTGCTGAACAATTTATTGACAAACTACAATCTTTCATTCATATAATTGATCCCTCCATAAGTCATATAAATTAGTCATCTAAGGGAAGCCGTAAAAAGCTTAATTGGATTTGAGTCTTCATTTATGAATCTTTGTGTCTTTTGGTTTTATTAATAGCATAATATTTGTGTTTTATTGTTTCTTATATTTGTTTAAGTGTGTTTCAAGTTTGTCAATGTTTGTTATTTCAATGTTTTCCTTCATGACCACGGTTGCCATAAAAAGTTCCGTTTTGACCTGATCACTTTTTCCAAGAAACCAGGGACCAGCACAGGCACAGCACGTAGGAAAAAGATTGCCACCATCACGGAATAACGCTGCCACGAGGCGTGAAGAGGTGCGTTCGCTCATTCAATTGTGAGGGGCGGGTCACGAGCTTATGGTGGCTCTTTTCGCTGTTTTTATCCGCTCCTTCCTTCTCTTTTTTACAGGGAGGGTGCACCCACATCCTGATCTCTGAAGACGAAGGTATTCAATTTTACCAAAAGCCCTTCTCGTATTTTTTTTATTCCATGCTTCGGCAATTTTGATACATCATTCGAGGAAATTAAAGCATACTTTAACATATGATTATAGGTTACATGTTGGATTATTATATTATTTTATTTTTTTGTTAAAGGTAACAATTAAGGGAAAGGGAAAGTATATAATTTGCAAAAAAAAAAAAAAAAAAAAGAGAA
>NW_011500779.1:20677-21111 GCF_000495115.2 Populus euphratica | reverse complement strand
GTATTTAGGCATCTTGGTCTCCAGATCAAGATCATGCTTTTGCTTTCTATCTTTGTATTTTTAAGTTTTATTTTGATTAATATCTTGTTTATACCTTTCATTTACTTAGTTAACTTTTATCTTATTTATATTTATTTATTTTTCTGTTTTTCATTATATTTAGTTAAGTTTGTTATGTCAATGTTAAAAGTTTATACTATTAGTGTAAGAATAAGTATACTGTATACTTAACATGGATTTTAATATTTGATACTAATATGTTTTATATTTGTTATCATGTTCACTTTTTAATACTTTGCTTGTTAAATGACTAATCTAGATTTATATTATATAACACTTGGCACATCAAATGCTTGACACTTTTATAGCTCATACTGTATGGTATAATCGACACCTAAGCTATGAAAGGAACTTGATTTGTTGTTAGCATAAGT
>NW_011500779.1:12633-19743 GCF_000495115.2 Populus euphratica | reverse complement strand
AAATACAAAGAGAGAAAGGAAGAGCATGATCTTGATCTGGAAACCAAGATGCCTAAATGCATGGAAAATACCTTCTTTTATAGGCTAAAATTAAAAACTGTTGATTTGATGACTAATTCTTGAGTGAGTGACCAACTCTTCACTTGGTTACAATTCTTATATTTTTGTCTGCCCAAAACGTCATTGATAACGTTAGAATTTGAACCAGACCTCCACATAAAAGTTCTAGAAAATTATCTCAGCTTTTTAGTAAAAAAATTGAGGTCATTTGGACTTCTAGAACTCAAGATATGGGCTGAAAACTGAATAGTGTCTGAGCTGCAGGACAGATTCAGACTTCTTCGTTGTTGCTATAATTTAGACTTGAAACCGGCCTTTTAAAATCTTAGACTCCCATGAAAGTTGTAGGCCTATGTCTTACCTTTTTATTTATATAAAGTAGATCTAAATTCGAGATTTACAACTCCAAATATAACACAATTACCGAACAGTGTTCCAGTTTGAATTGCACCAGCATCTCTTTTTTAAGTTTGGCCCTCTCTTTGTCGTTTTAGTTTTAATACTTCAACTCATCAATCAATCCTTTTATTTATATGATAGGCCTACATTTAGGATGAATATTTATCATAAATTAAAGATACTTTATGGTATCAAACTTGTTATTATAAAATATACTTTCGTTAAAAAGTTATTAATACTTCAAGTGTAAAATGATGATATAAATCCTTAATAAAAATGCACTTTTAAGTACTAATCAAACATCTAGTATGGTTTTCCCTTCAATTCTCTCTCAGCAACGTCGATCTCTATAAGCATAAAGTTTTTTAAGCAGCAATCCTTATTGTTAGTTCTTTAAGCAGTTATCTCAAGCAATCATTAATGCTTCAATCATTAAAGCACACATTTAAAAACAAGTTAATAATAATCTGCACGCACACACCTTAAAATTAAATTTTAATTTGATTTATAGCATTTTATTGTAAATTTAAAAATAACTTCCCTCGTCGATTTACTTGTATTTTGCCTACAACTAGTTTGTCCCACAAACCAAGAGATCCCCACACTTTTTCAATATCACAAACAAGTGGAATAACACTGATGAATGATAATAGAATTAACAACACAATAGATTACAAGAACAAGTCTCAACCTTTTCATTAACTCAACTAAAGGATTACACAAAGTCCATCTTCTATGAAATGCACATTTTCATTCTACCTCGCTTTCCAACGGCTACTGTCCTCCATACGAATACAACCTATACCAAACTTTTCTTCAACGATTAGTTTGGTTTCTCCATCCCAGCCTATTCGTTAGCCAAGATGCCATAAAAAGTATAGAGCAGAACACCTGTGCATGCACATACTAATGGACTTGTGTGTTCTTTGTTGATAAGAATAATGAAGGTTGGGAATGTTTTCCCGTCATAGCTTGTGAGCTTGATTCTATACACTATTACTTATGTATTCTGCTTGTCTATGCAATGGAAGTGAGGGTGGAAAACCTTTTGGTAAGGGAAATACTTAGTTCCTAGGCAAACACGAGTACAATGAGGGAAGGGCTGAGTCTAGGTGGGCTAGACTGCCACGCGATGTCTATTTTTGAGACACACACATATACACACACCTTAAAATTAACTTTTGATCCGATTCATAACAGTCTATTATAATTTAACAAATAACTTGAATACACCTTGTTGTAATGGTAAGTACATAACAGCTTTTAACTCATAATTAGACACTTGACTTGCGCTTTAACGTCGGTTACATTTTCTCAACAAAACATTTTATACAAAGGTTTTTTTTATATGTTTTTATAGGTAAAAAACTTCTTAGTGAAAATTTAAAAATTTATGCATAAATATAATTTAAAAAAAATTAAGAAATACAAGTGTTAATAAATAAAATAAAACCACAAATGATAATTAAAAACAAAACTGGAAAAATTAAGAGATAGGTGTATATCAAAATATTTAATCTTGAAAGATAAGATATTTATCTAGTTGTGAATGCTAATTTTTTGTTAAAATAATTTTTTTATTCAATCAAACAATAATAGAAATAAACACGCACATTAAATTAATTGAATAAAATAAAAGGAAAAAAAATATTATGCAAGGCTACAATTACTATAAATATTATTTGAAAATTCAAAAAAATTATTTTCAAACATAAAGTTTATCTATACAAAAAATTATATATATATATATATATATGGATGAATGAGAAAAATCTTTTTTAAAAATTAAATGTATAACAAAAAAATAATCATAATTTAAAGGAGGCTATTTAAAAAAAGTACAAATTTAAATATAATTAAAAAAAAATAAACATATAAAAAATAAGTACAAATTTAAATATAATTAAAAAAAATAAA
The DNA here is from genome assembly GCF_000495115.2 of Populus euphratica. Taxonomy (NCBI): domain Eukaryota; kingdom Viridiplantae; phylum Streptophyta; class Magnoliopsida; order Malpighiales; family Salicaceae; genus Populus; species Populus euphratica. The sequence goes on along the minus strand of NW_011500779.1, from coordinate 17,367 downwards.
TAAACATATAAAAAAAAGCTTTAATATATTTAAATTCATACTTTTTTTGTTTAGAGAACCTCCTTCAAATTATAATTTTTTTGTTATGTATTTAATTTTTAAAAAAGATATATATATAGTTCAGGTGTTGTTAAGCATATTAAGTTGGGCCATGCCAGCCCAACTAGTCCTATTTTGTTAGGGCCTAGTAGGGCCATATGTTTGGGTCCTTTTTTTTTTGCTGCATCTAGGGTGGATGATATATTGTCTATCCCAATTATTTTTCAAAAGAAACTCAAATAATGTGTCATCTGAATTTGCCTAGATTTCAACTACCAAAGTGACTAAAAATTTGGGGCTTAGGGTTTTTTTGACCCAAAAACTCATTTTTCACACCATTTTTGACCCAAAACACTTTTGTAATCATGATAAACCTATCCTTGACCTTAAAAACATGTTCCAAAAACTGAAATGAACCCAAAACCAGAAATCTACATGAGCTCATATATAACATGAACTTTAAAAGTGAAAAAACACATAATATAAACTCTCTTAATCAAATGGAACTATTTGACACAAATATCAATCGTTTTGATGGCATAAATTGACGTCAACAACAATTTTTTTCTTTATGTACTGTTAAAATCCATTGACCTCTCTATCTCTCCTCACTCAATCAGAAACTAAAAAAATAAAAGAAATAAACTTTTATACTAAAATTGAATTAAAGAAATATTAAGGTACCAAAATTGTATAATATGCATTATTTTTAAAGTTTGAGGATCAAAGTATATCTTTCTTGAAACTTCTAGCACACCATTAATGTTTGGTGTCTTTTTCATTTCGATCTTTTTTTAAAAACAATTTCACCATTAACTAAGAAATGAAAGCAGATAGCCTTCAGTTATAATGAAATCACACAAAATAAAACTTTAAGGACTAAAATAAATTATAAAAAACACATTGTACTATCTATAGTATTTTATGTGTGGGTGAACAATGTCGACTTTTATAGTAACCAACCCATATAATTTAATTTTTAGGCAATTACAAATAAAAATAAAACTCACCAATGTTTTATTGAGGATTGTTTACAGTTAAATCTATGAACACATATTTAGGAGTAAAATCATATTTTAATATATTATTATATAGTGTAATTACTTTCATGCCTTTGAAAAAAAAAACATAGCTAATGTCTAAAGGCGTTTCTAGATTTTCATATTTTTTGTACAATGTAATTATAGCATAACTCTTGGGTTTTTTTTTTTTTTTTTACCTAAGGTTAAAGGGTATTTTAAGTGTTTTAACCTTGTTTTTTTTGGAATTATCCTGTGGAGTTAAGGGTGTTTTAATCTTTCAATAATTAAAATAAAAAAGCAGCATGTGCTACCAAATGAGAGGCACCGGCAGCACATGCGACACCTCTTAATGATTGTTGGTAGCTTTTTGCAGTGACATCCAAAGCATTATGACATCCTCTATGCAATGAGTTAATACATATTGGTCTCCATGATATACAGGACCTCTAGTAACAATTTTTCTCTTACCTCATCCTTTTTCTCTTCTTCACTTCAAAAAGGTGTGCTGACCTTGCAAAATGGTCATCAATCATTTAATTGTATCGAATTTGATTTATTTATTTTAACTTTATCCTTTGATGATTGATTTTTTTATCAAATTTAATCCTTATTCTTTTAATTTTTAATTATTTTACTTTTATTTTTTTGGATTTTATTTTTTGATTTAATCCCTAATCATTTGATCTTAATTCTTTTTATTTTTTAATTTGATTCTCATTCTTGTAATTGCAATTCCTTTTATTTTGAGTTTTCTTCTTGATTAATTTTTTTTTGTAATTTAATCACTTATAGTTTAGTTTTATTGAATTTTGATATCATATTTAGTGTTTATTTTTTTTTTATCATACTTTTAAAACCTAGGAGTCGACCCCCATCATATCTCGGCTCTAGGGTTGGGTCAACTAACTAGGGCTACTATAGTCAATTGGATTTTTTATTATATAAAAAGTAAAAATGATATATTTTTGATAAAATAATAATGGAAAAAAATCAATGGGAGTTGACATGATTTTTTTCGAGCTAATCATTTGATTTTTCATTTAGTTGAAAAGTAAAAATGGTATTATTTTGATAAAAAAATAATGGAGAAAAAAATTCAATCATAATCCTTTTTTTATTGATCTTTTTTTATTTTGGATTCCTTTTTGGATTTTTTTTCTAGAAAGTAAAAATGATATATTTTTGATAAAATAATAATGGAAAGACATGATTTTTTTCGAGCTAATCATTTGATTTTTCATTTAGTTGAAAAGTAAAAATGGTATTATTTTGATAAAAAAATAATGGAGAAAAAAATTCAATCATAATCCTTTTTTTATTGATCTTTTTTTATTTTGGATTCCTTTTTGGTTTTTTTTTCTAGTTTCATCTTTTTCCATTTGATTTTATTTTGTTCTTATATTAAATATTGTACTCATTCTCTTAATAATTGCTTCTTTTTATATATATATATATATATATATATATATATATATATATCTTTTTCTTGATTTTTTTCTTTCCATTTTCCCCCTCAATATTTTATTTTATTTCTTTTTTTCTAGATTTAGTTCTTATTTTTTAATTGCTTATTTTTATTCTTTTCTTAATTTGTTTTATCTTTCAATTTCGTCCCTTAGTATTTTATTTTATTTTTATCTAATTTTGGTTCTTATTTTTTTAAATTTTATTTTATTTTTATCTAATTTTGGTTTTTATTTTTTTAATTTTTTATTCTTTTTTATTCTATTTTTCAATTTACTCTCTCATTATTTTATTTTATTAGTTTTTATATCAGCTTTGATTCTTATTATTTTAATTATTATTTAATTTTTAATTTTTTAATGGTTAAAAATTTTGTTCAAGATTTTTTTTGTTTCGTATCAAAATTACTAGTTTTGAAGATTAGCTCAATTTAATTTTATTATTTTTTTTAAGTTTTTAATTTTATCTCTTGATATTAATCTAATAAGTCTTAAATTTTTATTTTTTTAGAGTTATTTTAAAAAGTAAGTTAATCAAATTCATCCAAATTCACTTAAATTAGCACCATTTGAATGTTTTTAATATTAGAAAAATTAACCTGCCCCATAATATATCACGACTAGAAAAAAAAAATCTAGTATAATATATTAGGCGTTTGGCCAAAGCATGATTATAGATAAGGAAGTTGTAATCTCCAATTTAATCAAAATTCACTCAAGTTATCACTATTTAAATGTTTTTTCATGTTAGAAAAATATTAACCTGCTCGACAACATAGCACGAACAGATAAAAAACAAGAAAATCTCATTTAATATATTAGGCGTTTGGCCAAAGCATGATTAAAGATGAGGAAGTGACAACCTCCACTTTGCGTGATCAGTGTTCTAAAACATCCCTTCACAAATGTCTCACTTTAAAAGCCAAGTCTTTTGACCTCTGAATACTTCCTGTTGTCTTCCATTATGAGAACAACCAAACTCCAGAACCCAGAACAATGAATCTGATCCTCGTATGTCTCTCATTCTCTCTGATATTTCCCATTTCCCACTGTGCCCTCCAAAAGCCACCCCCACTTCCCATTTTACCTATCCCAACAGCTTCTCAAGTCCAATGGCAACTCTCATCAATGGCACTCTTCTTTCACTTTGGAACCAATACCTTTACAGACTCAGAGTGGGGTACGGGCCGGGTTGACCCATCTGTGTTCAACCCGACCCGTCTCAATACCACGCAGTGGGTCCAGGTTGCTAAAGACTCTGGCTTTAACCGTGTGATTCTCACTGCAAAGCATCATGATGGGTTCTGTTTATGGCCTAGTGAGTACACAGAGTACTCTGTAAAGTCAACTTCTTGGAGAAATGGAAGTGGGGATGTTGTAAAGGAGCTTTCTTTGGCTGCTAAAGAGGCTGGTGTTGATTTGGGTCTTTATCTTTCGCCATGGGATAGGCATGAGGGGTGTTATGGAAAGACTTTGGAGTATAATGAGTTCTATTTAGGCCAAATGACTGAGTTGTTGACAAGGTGGTTTTCTTTCTTGTTGTTGATTAATTAGGGTTTTTCCTCGACTTCTTTTATTAAGTTATTTTGTAATCTGTATTTCATTTGGTATTTGAGCTGTTGGTTTAATTATTGCATTTTGTTGTATCTAATTCATGTTGTTAGTTCAACCTGAACAGTTGTGTTATCTGGGAAATAACATCTGTCTTTGATTAGATTTATGTTTTGTAATAATTAAGAACTATTCGTGTTGTGTTGTGTTTTGTTTTTGCAGGTATGGAGAGATAAAGGAGGTATGGTTGGATGGTGCGAAAGGAGAGGGAGAGAAGGACATGGAGTATTTTTTCGATAGTTGGTTTAGTCTCATTCATCAACATCAGCCTGGGGCTATCATCTTTTCTGATGCAGGTCCTGATACAAGGTGGATTGGGGATGAGGCTGGTGTCGCTGGGTCTACTTGCTGGTCTCTTTTCAATCGGAGTTCTGCCCAGATTGGAAACACTGATCCTATGTGAGTTAACTTTCTAACCTTCTCTTCCATGCCTTTTTTTTTTCCTTGCCTTTAACTTTTGGTTAGTAATTCATGGTCTGCACTTTTTAAGAGTTCATGCTTGTTTACAATGCTATAGATTCCATGCCTGCCTAAAGATGACTTGTTTAGTTAGAACCTGCCAGTACTGCAACTCAGCTGTTAAGTATATCACCCCCCAC
>NW_011500779.1:0-12621 GCF_000495115.2 Populus euphratica | reverse complement strand
CCCCCCCCCCCAGCCCAATTCAACTGAACACAAACAAATGAGAGAGCATTTTTCAAGATGTTGGGGAAAGTGAAAGAAGAGAATTCAGACTCTTGTCTCTAGTCTGAATGTCAATCCCCTGCTGATCATGTTAAGAGGACTTCATAGCAACCTAAAAAACTTTTCTTCCTGCACGTAAGCATGATGTAAATTGAGGGCTAGATTTTGTTTGTGAATTTTGGCAAGGTATCTTTGAAATGTACATTATGCTAGGAAATGGTAATGTTAGTTTTGCCAAATGACAACTCTTGTTCATGACTAGCCTGCTTAATAAATTGAAACCATGAGTATAGTCAACTTACGCATGATCCAGGGCTCCATCCTACAAGGATCCAATTATGGAAATGCACTTTCATGCATTTCCTTATATCTTGGAGTGCTTATTATCTTGTGATGCTATTGACTTCTGAAGAATTCCCTGGTTTTCAAATTACAGTGGAGACATTTTCATGTTCTAGATTTTTGTCCTTGACTAATTGTAGCATTAATTGATTAACAAATTTTGAAGAACTTGATTTCCAATACAATATGCTTATGAAAAATTGCCATAATACTAAAAACTAGTTTTTTCCCCTTTGTAGAACTGCAGAAAAATTGGCTCCCTCTTTTGGTGGGAGTGCACTGATTTTTTCCCCTGCACTTTCTGCCCCTCAAGTTTTTCTTGCATACAGAATCAAATTTTCATATTTTTGTCTCGCTTTTTATTGTCTATTCAACAGATACTCACAGGGAGGAGACCCATCAGGTCATGACTGGGTGCCTGCTGAGTGTGATGTATCCATTCGACCTGGTTGGTTTTGGCATGCTTCGGAAGTTCCAAAATCTGCAATAAAGCTTCTTGACATATACTACAAATCTGTTGGCAGAAACTGTCTCTTGTTACTAAATGTGCCCCCAAACTCTTCAGGTCTTATATCAGATGAAGACATTCAAGTACTTAAAGAATTTTCTGAACTCCGAAGGTCCATATTTTCTGATAATCTAGCTGGGAATGCCATTCTTAATGCTAGCAGCACACGAGGCAGCATTGGTGATTCTCGCTTTGATCCCTATAACATCTTCAAAGAAGGCATTTACACCTATTGGGCACCCGAGGAGAATGTATCTGATTGGGCATTACACTTAAACCTTCAAGAGTCGGTATCTTTCAATGTTTTGCAAGTACAAGAACCAATTTACATGGGACAGCGAATTATGGCATTCCATCTTGAGGTCTTGAATGAAGACGGGGACTGGAGGATGGTGATTAATGGCACTACAGTTGGATATCAAAGGCTGTTGCATTTTCCTAATGTAGAGTCTCAACACCTGAAATTTGTTATAGACAAGAGTCGGGCAGACCCACTCATTTCATACTTGGGAATCTACATGGATCAGTTTTCAATTGTGAATTCTGCATTTCATAGAAGCTCGCCAGCAAACATCAACAGCAGTCAAGTTCTTTGGCAAGCAATACACAACCATTCTACAACAGCCTCTATTTAATAGGAATTCCTACTACATTGTGCAGGTTCATTTTCATTTTCCAAATCACTGTAAGACATTTCTTGCATACCAATACGATACTATCCCATTCTTGTTCCCTTTTGTGTGCATGTTACAAGTCCATCTCCAGGCAAGGAAAAGTTCAGCATATGTTATGCGATTTGATTCTTTTTGGAAGATCCAGGCAGCTTTGGACAGCATTACTATAATATTTATTACACGGTGTAATCTGTTTATCTCATTGATGCACAGCTTAACTCTAGCCGAGGACAGCTGAATTTGGTTTTTTTTAGTTAGCCACTCAACTGCCTTTCATCAACCAGAAGTAGTGAGCTTTGCTTAGCCCAACACACAGATCGAAAGGGGGAGGCTACAAAGCCTTATCTACCCCAAAAGAAGTTGATTTCGAAAAATTTCTGTTTGGAAATGTGGGTTGAAGTAGAAGCCTCCAATTTAAACAAATGAGTGCACCTTTCTTTGTGTGCGCAAATTGCCTTGCTTTAGCAACCACCCTCGGTGATTATAATTCTAAATGTAATCCTGCTACTCTTTCTAAAGAAAAGAAAAATGTGTAAAGGTCGAGCATATTCTTAAATAAGCAGGCTAAAATGCAAATCTTGATTATGTTTAGGGCATTCAACATCCCTCCCTGTTTCCTTGGACCCCCAACTTGATGAGTGGTCAAATGAGGAACACGAGAAAAAAACAAATAGTCAGGCAACTCCGGAGACGAAGGAATGGATCATCATAGTGTGGACACCAGATCCAGTTCCACAGCGAGAAACCAAGGAAAACAGTGTGAGGTTTCAGCAGCCGCAAATTCATTGGATGCAATTTTGAGGCAAGGTTAAATCATTTGGATGAACATTAGATCCAAATGACTACATTGATGACCTACAAGGCTATAACATATATATGTTTCACAAATCCTCTCCATTTTCGTAGACTATTACAATATCTTCAAGACAGCTTTAAAAATTGAAATACACTTCGTTTTATTCTCAGAAAAGATCACTACTCAGGATGAAGCACTGCACATCCCGACTCATCCAACATATAATGCAATGACTGCAGCTTCAGAATACTGACACGGAGCTCTTAACTCTACTTTTCCAAATCTTATTTCCCACCACCCCAGATGGCACCATGTGTCGTGATAAAAAAGCAAATTACGGCAACAAATCCACCAGTTTCAAGAGGTCAACATTTCTATTGATTTTGGCAATGCCATGCCATATCATTTGCTGCACCTTACTTCCTAAGCATTCCACAACCATTCCATGAAATTAGACAATAATGAGACACTCAAATAATGTGAGACATGGGGAAGATCCATTGCAAACAAGCATTGAGAGTACAAAAGGTAGGTTGCAAATTCCAAGCTGAAGGCTTCACGTTATCTTTACATCTTGAAGAAGTCGAGCAGTCATTGACCCTAATCTTCTTGCTTCCCAATCAGTAAGTTTTCCATTTGGAATTTTCATCGCTAGCTCACAATCTTCATGAACCTTTTCACTGCTGCAATCTTCCAACCTATTCTCGGTATTACTACTCCCACCATTCTCATCATCTTTCAGTACCTTTTCAACCTCATCAGTTTGTTGCTCAAGCTCCGAAATCCTGTTTCCTATGATCCCAGCTGAAGGCTTCAATCCCATGATGTAAAGTTGAATACTGGGATGTTGGTAATTGGTGTCCATCTGCATGGGACAAAGTGGTTACAACGACTTCAAAGGGTGAAGGCATTAATTATGAAGGTCCAATCACTAGACAATGCGTTGACTAATACTCCACCAGCTAAAGCCACATGTATTTACGATGCAGGTCCAATGACTACGCTGGCATCTTAGATTGTTAACAACCAGTGCACGGAATAATATGTTATAAGATGGTGTTTCCTAAATATTTACACTTATGAACACTTATGGAAAGTAGCAGTGAGAAATAGTTAAAGGATCACATAAAGTCCTAATTTTTACATGATTTGGTCTCCAGTTTCATAACCCTTCATAATTCAGTCCAAGAATTTTATTTGGAAATGTCGTGTACAGCATATGAATATCTCATTAAGCCATAAATATTTATTACCATAATGAACATACCTTTGCTTTTGGAACAGTTTTCACCTCAAAGTTTTTTTTCCACATGTCGAGCATTCGCTCATGGACATTGGTAGAACGGATCTCATACCCCAACTACATGGAAGTTTAGTAATAAGTAAAAGCATCATAGTCAAGTTTCCAAAGGAAAAACAAAAAACAAAACTTTCAAGCTTTAAAGCAACACACCAAAATAGTGGTTTTTGGTCCTGATAAAGCAAGTAGTGTCTGCAACAGTGGTTCCAAGAGATGCTCTGCATAAACCTTAGATGCAAAGAAGCTGAAAATCAAACCCTTCACTGAAGCAGCTTCAAGTATAGAGCTAAAGATCCATATCATCATAAGAATCACAAATTAAACATCTTAGCATAAGATGGATAAGAAAATGGATTTACTAATTTACTTTATTTTTCCAATAGCAACAGAAAAAAACTATCTTATTACTTCAGGCTTTTTTATGCATTCTATCGTATTCACAATGTTGATTCAACAATTTATTGTGTAATTACATGGTACTGGATTTGGGAAATTCATCGAGTGGTAAAAGTGACACAGATTGAAAAAAACTCAGTCAATTATTCAATGAACAGTGTTTAAGCCTTTGGAGCATTGACTAGGAGCATGGGTTGGTCTTTGCTATCCCTGTGCTCATGCTGCAACTAGTTGCAACCTGTTCACTGACATATCAAATCAAAAGTTAGAGGAAACAGTGACAACCCTCCTAGGAGTCCATTATACATCATGAAACTAAGACTATTTCAAGTACGTGGCTTGAAGCATTTGGAAACAAATAAAACTGAAATTAACATAGCACCAAAATCATGGGGTCAAGCTTGCTCATGAATTTTCCAATTTCTTTGAAATGTTGACCTGAGGTCAGACTCTTGAAGCCATAAATCAGAAAGTCAAATGGGGTGATCATGAGAAATGAAGTGTGGTTTCCAGGAAGAGATAAAACTATGAAAGTAAAGATAATTAGCAATATATTGTTTCCCATTATGGGTTCAGCAAAATGTAATCACCAAACAAACTTACAACATCAGTGCCAATGATGTAGTCAAATGGTGGATCAACAGCCCTTATATGATCTTCGTTCCCCCAGTCCAATTCTGCAACTTGGATAGACCCAAATGAATCTGCAACGAGCATTAAAACATGTAAGGTACACGCTACATGTAATGGAGGTCCAAGCACACCCTCTATCTGATGGTTAAAGAAACTCCATGCTAATTAGGGCATTTTCCCATCAAATTCAATTGCATGCAGAAAAATATCTTAAAATGCAGTTGGCTATTCAGTAAAAAAAATATTTTTAATAAAAATAAGAAAAATAAAAGTGTATGACCACAACCAGTCAAAATGTATCCAAGCACACCTGAACTGGAATCTTTCTGCATTATTCTTGAAGTATTGCGTTCAGCATTTCTCATTAGCAGTGGCAAAACCTCTATTTGGTCAGTTGCAATTACATCACATCCCAGCAGTGCCATCCCTGGAATGAGCAGCTTAAATCAAACTATGAGGCAAACAACCTTTTAAAGTTAGATAAAACTGGATCTATGTCGAATTGACAAGCCAAGTAAAATGACATGTATGAAACACTATTTCACTAGCTAAAAATAAAAAAGGGGGAAAGAAAAGAAACCCACCAAATCCAGCTACTCCACATCCTGCTCCAAGTTCAATAACGCGTTTTCCTTTCAGTTTGGATGGACAAAACCTTCCCCTTCTGCAATTCCTTTCCTGAAACAACCAGTGAAGGGTGGATTCATGTCTTTAGATCTAAAATATTTATTAATCTATGTTACAGGTAATGTATGAGTGGCCTTTCAAAAATGAAAAGCGTAATGTTCTAGTGAGGTGTGCTTTCAATCAAGTGTTCATTAACATATTCATAAGTTAAAGAGCCAGCCACTATCTTTAGTGAACTCTCTCTCTCACTATCTCTCTCTCTCTCACACACACACATCTTGTTCTTATCTTGCAGTTTTCCAATGAAATTAGATCCATCTTTAAATTTATAGAAATAAATTGGAGGATAATGGGAAGATTTGTTCCACAGTTTTGCTGGTAATAACCATCATCTCTTGTTTTCTTCTCTTTGTGCAGAACAAAATGAGATAAAAAAATAAAGATGATCAAATCCCTCAAACAATCCATCAGGGATCTTCAGAAAGAATCCAGGCAAAATACAACTGAACTTGAAAAAGATTTATCCCAGTAACAAGAAATGCCTAAATAAGATCAACTTAAATTTATAAGGGTTAGTGTGTCATGCTGCACTAGGAAGAAAAGCACTGAAAAGCAGGGTAGCAAAATGCTTCCTGCATGATAAGCTTTTTAGCTGCTTTACTGCAATGAAATGATGAATTTTCTTAGAAGCAAACTCTTTACAGAAACAACCTACTCTTTAAAGTTCGCTAAAAGCTGTTTGAGTATTGAGCACATCATGGTGAAACAGACCCTGAATCCTGAGTCCAACATCCAAGAATCAAACAATACCACCAGGGAGAGCGTGCTCTACAGTTTCAAGTACATGAAGAAATACAAATTTAAACTTACCAGAAATTTAACCAACACCATTGATGCATCCCAAACAGTGGTCCCTAAATGCTTCGAATTTGGATCCTATCACCATGACCAGAAATTCACCTGTTAGGTAAACATCACGAGATACTAAATGCGACATAACATGTGAAAGATTTGCAACAGGAAATGATGCCGTGAAACCGAAAATTAACAGCAACCAAACTTGTAGGATGGAGGAATTACAAACAGGCAATTAATCGAAGACGCAACAAAATTTTCTTTCATGATTATTTCATATTTATACAGGCCACTAAACTTTGTTGTTGCACATTACTTTCCATTGAAAAGACTATATTTTTATTCAAAATATCAAGAAATGTCCATTTTTTATTTTTTAAAAAATAAAAAAACAGACTATTTCACTTTGATCCAGAATTTGATGTCCTTCCCCAACATCACAGTAGCTATTACATAACCAAGACAACATGCAGACAGGTCACCTTTTCCAGTCGTGAGTGATTAAACATTGTCCAAAAAGTGTACAACTCACACCAAATTTCCAAATTTCTAGCAACCAATACAAACTACAAGAAACAATGACAACGTTTGCAATATGGGAAAAGAACAATAAAAAAACATACTTGAGAGAACTGCAGTTGATGGCCCAAAACTTCAAATGTAATAGCAGAGGTGCTTGGATAATTTAACCTGGCAAAAAAACATATAAATATATCAAAATTCAATAGAAAAACTAATGGGGACGGATTGTAGACAAACGGGCACCCTACTGAGAGCCAACTAAAGCATTTCAAAAGCCCAAAACACCAATTTAAATACCTGTCAGGCTCCATTGAATTTTTTGGAAGAAAATCGAAATCTTTTACTGCTGGAGGCTGAGCAACAAAAATATATTGATGGGTTTTCGGTTGTGTTTAGGGAAACCTCAGATTAGTCCTCCGTCTATTTTTGATTCACAGATAGGTCCTCAATTTATTAATATTTTTAATTGGACCATAAAAGTATTAGGCGTTCCTTGATTGAATCCTTGGTGTGTGCTAGATAATGTTTTCTGTCCAAACTGCATGTATTGTATAATAAAGCGACTTCCTTTGAAGCAAGCCTGACCTTTTTCGTCAACAAAAATTCAAATTAATAGATGAGAATATTTATTTTAAAATTATCACTGTTATTAGAGACACGTGTAAATCATTATGTAAAAGATAAAACGTATGAAACCATATTGGAAATCAAGCAAAAGTCGTAAAACCGTACTATACTTTTGTCCAAACGACGTCATTTTTGCTCTCCAAAGCAGCGCCTCATTTTTGCAAAGCAGCTGCTTACTGGGACATTTTTTTTTTAATTAATAAGACTGTTGTAGTCGAATTGTAAATTCGAAAGAAGTTACAAACGGCCACTTAAATTTTTAGTAAAACTTGTATCTTGTTACGCAAATCTTTAATAATGTGTATTTTTTTATTATCATCAAAACCAACTTTTTCATCCATGTATAAAGATAATGAATCTAATAGAGTTAAAGAATTAAAACCATATATAATTTTAAAAGAAACAAATGTTTATAGGATGCACAAACTCAATAAATAATAAATAATTTTTTAATTTAAAAAAAATTGGATAATAGTTTTTAATAATGAAGTTAAATTTTTATTTCCCACCTTTATTTAGTCATATATTTATGGATGATAAATAATAAAAAATAACAATTTTATTCCTAACTTACCCCACAAAACTTTTCAAAAGTAGTTTAAAATTTAATATTACTATCAGTCACAATGCTCTTTAAAACACCATATAACTGAACTATTTTCTTGAGAAAAGATCCATTATATTTGTTGCATCATTAATTTTATAACATAATATGAAATATGTCATCTTAAAAAACTTATCTACAATAACAAATGTTAAATCTCTATTCTTTTTAGACCTAGGTAACTCTAAAACAAAATTCATGAATATAACAACCTAAGATTCTTTAAGTACTAGTAAAGGTATATACAAACTATGACGCATGATTTTAGACTTGACGTCTTTACATGTTATGCATCTATCACATGTGTTTTAAACATCTACTTTCATGTCATGCCAATAAAAATGCTCATGCCACATACCAAAATATTAGCTACCCCCAAAAGGTTTCATTAAAGTGGTCTCCTGAGCTTTCCTTATAAGAAATTCACACAATGAACATTTAGGCATGCAGAATCTCTTTTTCTTATATAAAAATTTATCATGCATAAAATAATTACCAAATGAATGTTCATAAACTTGACCAAAGTTATCATCATCCAAATATAATTTATTTACATGTTCAAATCCTTAAAATTTAGTGTCAAGGTATTAAAAAGAATATACCTTCAAGATAATGCATTTACAACAATGTTTTCCTTGCATTGCTAGTATTTAATAATATATAGGAATGTCTTAATGAATTCAATTTACTTGACATGTCGTCTATTCAACTTACCTTGGCTCTTTAAGTGTTTTAAAGATTGATGATCTGTATGTAATTATAAACTCATTAGGCTAAAGATAATTTTTTCAAGTCTTCCAGGTTCTCATTAATGCATATAACTAGTTATCATATGTTGGATAATTAAGAGTTGATTTATTAAACTTCTCGCTAAAATAAGTTATGGGTTATTTTTCCTACATTAAAATTGCTCCAATACTTATACCTGAGACATCATACTTAATTTCAAAAGTTTTTATAAAGTCAGGTAAAGCAAGCAATGAGATCAAAATCAATCTTTCTTTTAACAAGTTAAAAGTCTTTTCTTGATATCATCTCATTTAGATCCTACTATTTTCTTTACAATTTCAGTCAATGGTACAACTAGAATACTAAAATCTTTAACAAATCTTAAGTAAAAACTAGCTAAACCATTAAGAAGTAAAACTTTTTACCACACTTACCGTCTTAGTTGTAGGTCATTTTTGAATGACCTTGATCTTTGTCTCATCCATCTCAATTCTTTTAGCACTAACAATATAACCTAAAAACATAGTTCTTTCCATGTAATTAATAGACTCATTTAATCCTTCGCTATAAATCAAAATATCATCAAAATAAAAAAAAAATTCTTCAATGAAAGCTCTCAACACATGATTCATTAATCTCATGAATGTACTAAGGGTATTAGTCAAACCAAAAGGCATTATTAACCATTCAAACAATCCATATTTAGTTTTAAATGTTGTCTATCATTCATCTTCTTTTTTTAATCTAATTTGATAATAACTACTTTTCAAATCAATTTTAGAAAATACAGAAAAACCATATAACTCATTAAACATATCATCTAATCTATAGATAAAATGTTTATGCATTACTATAATGTTATTAATGGCTATGCAATCAATTCATATATACCAAATATTATTCTTTTTAGGCATAAATAACATTAAAACTATACAAAGACTCATACTTTCTTGAATATACCATATTCAACACCAACTTTTCTACTTGTCTTTGAAGCTTTTTAATCTCCTCAGGATTACTTCCATAGATTGGTTGGTTTGGAATTAATGCTTGTAGCATAAAATCAATTTGATATTCACTCATTCGAATTAATGGCAAACCACTAGGGATCTTTTTAGGAAAGAAATCCTCAAATTCCTGTAAAAGAACTTTAACAACAATATAAACATAAGAATTCAAATCATTAAAATTAAAATATATCTTGTTATATAAAAATAAAATCATAGGCATATTGGAATGATAGACTTGAGTAAGATCATTTTGTTTTGTATAAAAATTAAATTGTTTTCTTAATTTTTCTACAGACTTTTCTTTTATCACCCTTACTTTCTTTTCTCTACTTATTTTCTCCACTTTCAGCCTTCTTTATATTTTTTTTTTCCTGAAATCTTCAAACCTATTTCTAATGGTTGAAACTCCTTCCTCAATTGTCTTATGCTCATGACTCACCTTACGTGTAAATATTTCAATTTTTTTTCCATGATATACCTATTTATGAACCCATCATGCTTAACCTTTCTATCAAATTCCCAAGGTCTCCCCAATAATAAATATGCAGTATCCATAGAAAAAACATCACATATAACCTCATCCTTAAAATTTCCTAATGTGAATGAAACCAAAACCTTATTAGTCACCTTAACTTCTCTGTGTTCATTTAATCATTAAAGCTTATATAGCTTAGAATTCTTAAATCTATTCATGTTTAGCTTTCTAGCCAAAGTTGAGATAGCAATATTAATACAACTACCATTATCAATCATCATATTACATACCTAATTATCAATGAAGCACCTAGTATAAGAGATATTCTTTCTTTATTGCTCTACTTCCTCTTCAAAAACCTGAACACTCAAAGATCTCTTTATAACCAAAGATCATTACAATCATCTAGCTTTGGCATCCCCTTCAAATCATCTTTACTAGCCGATTCCATTTTACCATCATCTTTTATAACTATAACTATCTTATTTTGACATTCATATGCATAATACCCAAGCTCTTGAAATCAAGAACACCTAATCTCTTGTTTATCCTTTAGCTGAGCAAGATTTTTATTTTTTTCTTTCAAAATCACAACTTACTTCCTAATAAAGAAAGGTTCAATTACTTTAGATGTAGTCATTGGTTTCATCTAAGCATTGCCCTCTCTCCTAAAATTTCACTTCTAATTGAAGAAAGAGCCTAAATATCTACTAAGTTTTGCATTACCTTTTCTCATCAATTGTTTCTTCGCTTTTACAATCATGTGTGTTATATCTTGAATCTCTATATAATGTTGTAATTCCATCACATTATTAGTAATATCTTTATTCAATTCATTCAAAAACCTAGTTATTATAGCTTTTCAATCCTCAGAAATATTAGCTTTAATCATAACTACTTTCATCTCTTTAAAGTACTTATCCACACTCATAAAACCCTAAAATAAGGTTTACAATTTATTATAGATCTCCCTATAATAATGAGTAAGTACAAATATTTTTCTCGTGATTGTATTCATCTCCCAAGTTTTTATTGGTCTTTCTCCATTATATCTTTTACTTTTAATAAATTGATCTCATCAATTAATTGCATAATCGATGAATTTAACTACAACCAATTTAACAATTTTTTTCTTTTAAATACCCATGAAAATCAAGCATAAATTCCTCTTCTTTTTTTTCATAGTTCAAGGAAGCCTCTATATCACTACTTCCTTGAAACCCTGAAATTTTGAGTTTAATTCCACTCAAATTATGATTTATACCATCATGCTCTTTAGAAGTCCTATCATGCTCGAATATATTCGTGGCCTACCTCTTATTCTCCTCCTAGGTCATGACTCGTACATAAGACTTTATTGCATTTGAAACTTTTAACTATAATCAACTATATCATCTTTGTAATCTCATGTAAGACGTTACAATCCTTCTCCTTTTCTTCTATAAAATTATCATCCACACTTTTATCATTAACTATAACCCTAATGGTAAGCATTTTTATTTTTTTTCTTATGATTAGGAACTCTGTCCTAGTCTATTAATCATCACATCAAACTTATTTATTAACACCTCCATCATAGCTTCCATTTTATCTTGCCTTTCCTCCATAGTTTTTACCTTTTTGTTTAACACTTTTTGAAAACATTGCTTATACTTGAAATAAAGGTTAGTAGCAAAGAAATTCTTTCCTCACACAAATCTCATATGTTTACTCTTATAATAAAATTCATTTATCTAATGTTTCATATAAATTATTAGGTTTTTTACTCTAATAGTCTCGCAACGCCTTTTACCATTTTATTCTTGTACTTTGGTTCTTAAAGTACAAAACTTATCAAATAATTAACCAAATTATGCAATGATTTTTTTAAAAAAAGGCTCAAGAATCAACAATTATTAAAACTTTTTGAAATATAAATTGAGCATAAACTTACGAGTAACAATGTAAGTTTGTGTGGATATAATGACAAAAATAAAGACATGAAATAAAAGAAAAGAGTTATTATTAAGAAACAACAAAAACTATAAAATTTAAGAAAATAAAGAAAAATGGTGTAAGAAATTAAGAAGCTAAATAAATTTATGCAAGATAATTCTAGTCTACCTAAATTTGTAAGAAATCAATTAAGATCACCAAGAATTTCCAAGACAAGTTTCGGTTTAACCCTAGTTCATGCAAGATCCTATAATTTTGAATTTCTTCTCAAATAATCCTTTCATGATTGTGATTTTGATTCTTCTTTCTTTATTTCTTCTATGTGTGTGTGTGTGTGTGTGTGTTATATTTCTTAAGTCACAAAGATGAACATAATTTTTTGTTTTGTAAGTAATTTTTCGATAACTTTAAGACTTTTACCTATCAAAACTGATTTTCTTCTTCTTCTTTTTAATCAAACACATAACTAAGATTAATCAAAAATCAACGTTTTCCTCCTTTTTTTAATTAGACAAAACCCTAGAGAGAGAAAAACCAAAAAAAATCATA
>NW_011499974.1:654283-685738 GCF_000495115.2 Populus euphratica | reverse complement strand
AACTTACAATACTGACAACCTCATTTTCTATCAAAACAACCAGCTTTCACACCAGCAATTTTCGATCCAACTGTTCAGAATGAAGAGTAACGTGTTTAAAAGCTACTGTCAAAATCGCAACTCGATCTAACGGTGAACAAGATGAAAATTGAGAAAAGAAAGATTGTTCTGCTGCTTCTTCTTTCTTTTTTTCTCCTTTTTTCTCTTTTCTCTTTTGTTCAATAATGCTACTACCATTAGTAGTATCATACATATTTAAATCAAATAGGTAGTCAACCATCATATGATGCAGGACCACACACAACAAATCTCCCCCTCAAGTACCATGTGAGGAATTCGTCATATTGGCTGTCATAACCCAATTCTGGGTTATTCCCCAAAATCTACTTTTTTAAGAAATAAAAATTAAAAAAATAAAATAAAGGCTGACAATGTAGAGAAAACTGATCTAGAAAGACTGCAAAAATAGGCAAAAATAAAGCTGCAATTTTGGAAGGAATTTCAAGGCCTAATTGTACCCTATTATGCCTAAAAATAGAAAAATGCAAATTCAAAGGTCAAATTAAATAAGCATTGGACAAATTTGCATAAAAATTAAGTCCAATGATATAATTAAATTTTTGATGGGTCAATTTAATTTAATCATGGGCCAAATTGAATTTTAATTATGTTCAAGAATTAATTTAGGTCCAATTGAAGGATTTAATTAAGTGCAAAGACTTAATTATACTTTAAGCGGGTCAAATTAATTTGAGGGCTTAATTGGTGAAAAATTAAGTTCGGGAGCTTAATTTGAACTTAATTGAAAATACTGAAATTTTAAGAGATCAAATTTAATTTTTACCAAGTGAATTGATTGAAATTTGAGAGACCAATTTTAAAACATGAAAAATACGTTGCCTATAAATAGCAACCTAGAATTCAAGCAAGGGAGCAATTTTGATAAAAAAAAAAAAAAAGAAGAAGACCTAAACCTAAATTTTCTTCTCCCTCATTCGAAGCCGCCGCCCCTTACGGTTTTCAATTTTTCTCCCAAACACCCGCATGCCTCCTGGCTTTGATTTTCTCTTTTCACGTCGTCACCCCCATTCTTTGAAACCAGCCTCCACACCATTTTCTTCTCCTTTTCCAGCAACAAATCGGAGCGCCACCTACCCAGCTTCCTTCTCTCCCTCTTGACAGATCTTCACCTTCCCCTCATCTCATCAGATTTTTCCTTCTTCTCGTCAGCCAAGGGCTGAGCCTCAGCCCTTGTAGAATCGACCTTCCCCCGGTCATCTTCTCCAAGCAGCCGCTGCACCCCCAAGCTTGGACCCCTTGGTTTCTTCTCCTTCTAACTAATACCCAGCCGGACTCTCTTCCCTACTCAAACCAACACTGACTCTCCCCTAGCAGCTCTTGGTTTTCTTTCTGCCGGACTCTCTCCCCTACACAAACCAACACTGACTCTCCCCTAGCAGCTCTTGGTTTTCTTTCTCTCCTCCCGCTGACCCAACCACAGTGAACTCGTTGGGCACAGACCCGATCTCCGTCTCTGCGAGCTCGCCCAAACCGAATCGGAGCCTTCAATAACGGCCTGACATAGTGGCACCCACAGATCACAGACCAGCCCGCTTCCTTCCTCCAGTAGCGACGCTTATTTCTCGGTCATCACCCCTCACCGCAAGCCACCCGAAGCAGAGGAGAACAAAACGAAGACCCAAGAACAGACTGGAGAAAGAAGAAAGTGAAACAGATAGGGACAGAAAGTAGAGGAAAACAGATCTAAAAAAATTAACTAAAACCGACTGCTTTTTGTGTGTTTTTATTGTTGTTGCAGGTGACGACGACCCTCACCGCCGGCGGAGGAAGAAAGGGAAGAAGAAGAAGTTCCCGATCCACTGTTTTTTTGTCTTCATCGGCGGCGGCGCGTTAGGCAACTGTTCACGACCATTGTTCATACTGCCCTATAAGGGACTTCAATGTAATTTCTAGAGTTTTAGGGACTGTTTTGTAAATTTTAAATTATTTAATGTAATTTTTATTTAGTTTTGGTTTTTTATAATTTTTAATGTGGATATGAAAAAATAAAATAAAATAAAATAAAATAGAAAACATAAAATAAAAAATGCATTTATGTGTTTGTATTTGTCTTATAAATGTTTTTTTTTTATTTATGCTCTTTGCCTTTTGCTTCAAATATTTCAGGCTGCTCTATAAAATCTCCTTATTTAAATCATCATAGAGAAAAACAGTTTTCACATCAAGTTATTTAACTAGCAACCAAGCTAAGCAAAACTTGAATTGCCGACATTTTGACTATTATTGAAAAAAATTCTTCAAAATTAATACCTTTCTTCTGATCAAAATCTTTCACAACCAATTTTGTCTTGTACTTTGATTGCAAGCAATGTTCATTAATTTTCAACTTGAACACCTATTTATTCTTGAGTGCTCTCTTACCTTTAGGAAGCTTTACTAACTCAAAAGTTTGGTTTTCATGCAATGATTTCATCTTTTATTGCATTATTTTGAACCACTCATCAAAGTATTCTGGCTCTCCTCCATTAGTAACCAGGAGGAGAATATCTAGTGAAAGGTTGGCAAGGTCTAATTGACCTTCTAAAGTGTGGTTCATCTAAAATTTCTTGCATATCTTGTTCAGGAATAGCATTAATATCATTATTAGTTGATTTAAGATCACCAACTAATGGTTCAATAAGAAAACCACCATTATCATCATTTTGCAAATCTCTTCTATGATTAGTAGGCATCAAACGTAACTATAGAGTAGGTCTTGGATTTGAATTCGATGGAATAAAAGTAGCAGACTCTATTTTTTTCTTCAATTCAAAGTCTTCAATGTTTTGATTTTCAAAGAAGATAATATCTTTGCTTTTTCACAATTTTCTTCTCCTTCGGATATCACAACCTATAACACATTCATCATCTTAGAGCCCAAGAAAATATACTACTTTGTTTTGCTATCAAATTTAGACCTTTTATCTCTAGGAACATGTAGAAATGCTATGCTTCCAAACACTATCAAGTGTGCATAAAAGACATCCTTTCCTTTCCAAACTCTATCTAGAACATCAAAATCAAGAGAAACTGATGGAGAAAGGTTAATCATGGCAACTGCAATCTTCATTGCCTCACCTTAAAAGGACTTAAATAGTTTTGAATAAGAGAGCATACATCTAATTCTTTCAATAATGGTTCTATTCATTCTTTTAGCCACTCCATTCTATTGTGGAGTCTCAATAGTTGTCTTCTCCAGCTTGATACCATGTTCCATATAGTACTTCTTAAAAGGACTTCTATATTCACCATCATTGTCAGCTTGAATATATTTCAGCTTTCTACCAGTTTCTCTTTCAACTCTAGCATGAAAATCCTTAAAGACATCAAGCACTCAATCTTTAGATTTCAAACATGTGGCTTAAATTTTCTTAAAGTGTTCATCAATGAAAATAACAAAATACAATGCACCCCTGAGAGATTTATCAATCATAGAGCAAACATTAGTATGAGCTAAATCAAGAACATGTGATCTTTGAAACGCAACTCTGTGTTGTTTTTCAACTAAACAATAAGTACATATGTTCAAGTTTATACCTTTTAATGGAAGGTAGCTCTTTTTGGCAAGGATGCCAAGGTTTTTTTGACTTAAATTTCCAAGCCGTTTATGCTATAAATAAGTAGAATAATCTTTAATTGCATTCACCTCCCTTTGATCACCTTGACTTGTGACATGTAGAGACCCATCTTCTTTTCTTTAGCAACAATTGAGGAATTTCTAGAGAGCTTCCATTTACTATCTTCAAAGTAATTGTGATAACCTTCTTCATCAAGAGTACATTTAAAAATCAAGTGTACACGCATATCAGACACATGCCTAACATCTTTGAGTAGCAACTTGCATCTAGTATTGGTTTCTAATCAAATGTCTCCAATACCCACAACACTAGCCATCTTTTGATTTCCCATCGTAACTTGACCAAAGTCATCAGCAATGTAGGATATGTAAAAATCACGTTGGGGTGTAACATGGTAAGAAGTTGTTGAATCTATAACGTAGGTGGTATCTTGACATGTAAGATTAACAAAATCATTATCACAAACAATGACAACATCACCATCAAATACAACTGCAATTATACTTTTCTCTTCATTCTTGTCCTCATCTTTATGATTTTTATCTATTTTATACTTTCTACAGTCTTTTTAAATATACCCAAGCTTGTCCAATAATAACACTTAATTCTCTTCCTTGACTGAGATCTTCCTCTTAGCTTTTATTTGCATTTTCCACTGTTGGATTCATTACCTTACCTACCGTGAGAGAATCTATTTGACTTCTCCCTCGACTTTCTGTAATAAATGCATGAGACTCAGAAGTGGTTGTCCTTTCTCTTCTCTTCTCTTCTCTTCTCTTTATTGAGGATACCATCCTTCACTTTCTTCAAAGTGATCTTTCCATTCAAAATAGAATTGCTAAGTGACACCATCATAATCTCTTAACTATCCGGTAATGAACTCAGTAGGATTAATGCTTGTATCTTATCGGCTAACTTAAGATTCATCAATGACAGCTGATTTAAGAACCCTTGAAATTGATTTATATGTATTGAAGCATCTTTACCATATTTGTACTTCAAATTTATAAGGTCTCTAATTATAAAAACCTTATTTTATGCACTCTTTTTAGTAAAGGTTGTTTCCAACATCTTCCAAACTGTATATCAGTCATGTTCTTGAAAAATATGATTGATGGACTTAGAAGATACCCGTTTTTTTTAACATAAGTAATCGCCTTTCTATTAAGCTCATTCCATTTTGCCTCATCCATCTCATCAGGCTTTTTTCCTTTACACTCAAGCGACAAAGCTAAATCATTGCAATATAAGTGATGCTCCATCATTGTTTTTCATAGAAAATAATTAGAGGAAGTGAGATTTATCATGTATGAATCTTCCTTTTCCATTTTAGCTGCACAAGAAATTCAATCTACACAATTAGTGCTCTGATTCCACTTTGTTGGGAAAATTAGGAACAAATAAACAAACACCAATCTACCCTGATCAATTCACAATTCAGAAGTTCTAATTCTTTTCTCTCTTTATGAAAGCAAAATCAGGATTAAACAATCAACAAATATAAAGCAACAATCACACAAATCAACACCAAGATTTTTACGTGGAAAACTCGATACAGGAAAAACCATAGGACCATAGTCCACCTTAAAACTTTCACTATCAATAAATAATGGGTTCATAACTATTCTTTCTTAGATTTACCTAAGGGTTACAACATACATATCATCAAGAACAACTTATTCTTAGAATACAACAAGAATAAAGAAGAAATATTTGAGAAAAACTCACAATACTGATAGCTCTATTTTCTATCAAATTAGCCAGCTTTAATACCACCAATCTTCGATCCAACCGTTCAGAATAAAAAGTAATATGTTTAAAAGCTGTTGTCAAAATCTCAACTCGATCCAATGATGAACGAGATGGAAATCAAGGAAAGAAGATAGATTGCTCTACTGCCTCTTCTTTCTTTCTTTCTCCCCTTTTCTCTTTTTTATTTTGTTAAGTAATGCTACTACCATCAATAGTAGCAAACACATTTAAATCAAATTCTTAATTAATATGGTGGTCCCATTATCACATAGTGCGAAACCACACAATAATTATGATGTTTGTGCTTGTTTTAGGAGCTGCAAATTACTAGAGGAGATGGTGGTGGGATGGAGGCATAGTACAAGGCTACAAGCTGACAAATATATTCTATCAAAGGGGATAAATAAAGAGTTTACTAGTTTTAAGCCTAAAAAAAGGGATCAGCTAGCCCCTTCTCTGGGCATAGCAAGCCCAACGATGTTCTTGAAAGTTAAAGATTTTTAATTAATCACATTTATATAAGGAATACGTTACTACAACATTAAATCTTATTTTTCATTTATAAAAATGCAAAATAGTTTTTTTTCTACAATTATCATGAAATTTTTTCATTTAAAATATATTCCAATACACAAAATCCATCAAAATAATTTTATAAAATCATAAAAATGTTTCTATAAGAAACTAAAAAAATACAAAGTAATATAGAGTCAAGAATAATATTATGAGATAAGTTTTTATTTAATTACCTCTAGTGGCTCACAATAATAAAATGGCAAAAGGAGGGGCATTAGAAATGTAAATATAAAATATTTCAAGGATCTAAAACATAAAAAAGAAAAAGGAAAGAGACGAGAATCTCCACCGCCCAGAAGTCCACAGAAAAAACGAGTAGCAGCCGACTCAAAACTCTCTATATAAATTATTCCAATTACTAGCGGTGGTCAAACGAGAACACCTCACATAATTGCGTAAACGCGCTTTGGATTCTCTCTCCTCGTTTTTTTCAACTGTTTCTCCGATTCCGATCAACGTAGATTTTGTCTTCGTCTCTCTATATCTCCGGTAAGATCTTTGATTACCTGTGTTATCTCAAGGAGAGACACCGTCAAAACCAAAAAAACAAAAGAAAAATAATCACGATCTGGGGTTTCGATTTTTTTTCCCAATCAATTCCATATTTTTCTCCAATTAATCGTATACGGAATTTTCCATATATTTGTTTGATTGCTTAATAGATTTGAAGTACCTTGGTTTTGTTTTTGTTTTTTTAAGAAAAACAGGAAATTGAATTGAATTAGGGTTTGTGTTTGGGTATCTGGAAAAATTTGTTTTGTTTGCTTCCTTGTGAATTTTGATTGAGAAGAGTTGTGTGTTGTGGTTGTTGATAATATGGCGGCAGGGCGGCTCGATGTGTCTAGGAGGCAGGGTGGTGGTGGTTATTTTGATAAGGTGAAGCGGGGTGGTGATCGTGGTTTGGTACGGAAAAATGGTTATCATAGTTCAACGATTGTGCCTAGTTTTGATTTTAGACGAGGTGGGCTTAGTTGTAGAGATGAAGAACAACAGTCAGGGGAACCGTGGCAATTTAATGCCTTCGGTTCCTCGAAATATGAGGAAGGTGAGATACCAGCAAATGAAGATGGGGTTCAATTGCCCGCAGAGAAGAAAAGGAAGTTTTCTCCTATTGTATGGGATGTTGAGGAGGAAAAAGCGAAGATTTCTTCAAAGAATAGAGTTGTTCAGAGGAGTAGTACTCGGGATGTAAATGTTGTTTCAGACGAGGATGTTGTGAAAAGTCCTGTCAAAGGAGGATTGGAGCTTTTGGTGGACAAGGATTGTGTGGATGGAGGATCAACTGATGGTATTGGATCTGAGTATCCAGCTCCTTTGTCTTCTTCGTTGCATCCAAAGAAAGATGAGGGTTATGACCAAGAGCAGGGACAAGTGGAGGAGGAAGAGCTTCCTGAAGCACGGAATATATCCATGTCCCGGTGGGCTTCTGATGATGATTCTCCAAGGGATACCACTTTGATTGATGATAAAGGAATGCACGGAGAAATGGTGTACAGGACAGATTTGATTAATAGAGAAGGGTTCCAGAGAGAAGTCTCAGATAGAGATGGATCAAGTTCATCTCTATTGGATGAAAGAGCTTACAGTGGCAGCTCTGTTTCTGAATATGAATTGCAAAATGATGTCATGGACATTGATGATATTAGGGATGAAAATGCCAGTGATAATGAGATGGAGCAAACCACTGGTGAAGAGCCCACAGTTACTAACCAAAGGGGGTTTAATATGCTAGAGGGTTGTAGAAGTGTGTTCGAGTATGAAAGACTCAATGAAATCAATGAAGGAACCTATGGTAAAGTGTACAAAGCCAGGGATAAGAAGACTGGGGAATTTGTGGCTTTGAAGAAAGTGAAGATAAATGTCGGAAGAGACAAATACTTGGAAGAGTATGGTTTCCCCTTGACATCTTTGAGGGAGATTAACATTCTTATGTCTTTTGATCACCCTTCAATTGTGAGAGTTAAAGAAGTTGTGATGGGGGACCTTGATAGTGTTTTCATGGTGATGGAGTACATGGAACATGATCTCAAGGGGCTGATGCAAGCGATGAAGCAGCCTTTCAGTACAAGTGAAGTCAAATGCTTAATGCTACAGCTTTTGGAAGGTGTCAAATATCTTCATGATAATTGGGTGCTTCACAGGGATTTGAAGACATCAAACCTTCTTTTGAATAACCAAGGAGAGTTGAAAGTATGTGATTTTGGGATGTCACGCCAGTATGGTAGCCCATTGAAGCCATATACCTCTCTGGTGGTTACTTTGTGGTACAGGTAAGTTGCACTTTACATGCTTAATTTATTGTGTGTTTTGAAGTTATCTCTTGTAATTTTCTGGACTGGAATAACTAGAAGTTTTAAGCTTACCTAGTGTTACTATTACATTGCAGGGCACCAGAACTACTTCTTGGAGCAAAGAAATACTCTACAGCAGTAGACATGTGGTCAGTGGGTTGCATAATGGCTGAAATGTTGACCAAGGAACCCCTATTCACAGGGAAAGGTGAAATTGATCAGCTTGACAAGGTACAAATCAACTTCTGCTCTGGTACTTCACTCATTTGATTTTATTTCTTGTAAGATTTATTTTCCATAGTTCTTTTCTGATTTGAAAAAAAAAATGATTGCAGATCTTCAAAACTCTTGGCACACCAAACGAAACTATTTGGCCTGGGTTATCAAAATTGCCAGGGGCAAAAGCAAATTTTGTTAAGCAACCGTAAGTATCTGTTTGTTCTATCCTGTCTGTTATTATTTTTTTCCCTTTAAAAATATCTGAATGCCATTGGCCTGCACACCTTATAGATACTGCTTTCTTTTCAGGTATAATCAGTTACGTAAGAAGTTTCCTTTCACACCTTTCACAGGATCTCCAGTTCTCTCTGACTCAGGATTTGACTTGCTAAACAGACTTCTAACTTATGACCCAGAGAAGGTAATTGTAGTGCATATGTTCCAAGTTGGTTTTTGTTACTGCCCCACGGTTTTTAAAATATATGATTATTATACTAATTGGTGTTGCTTATTGCTAATGCAGCGAATAACAGCAGATGATGCTCTTAATCATCCCTGGTTTAATGAGGTCCCACTATCAAAATCAAAAGAATTCATGCCTACTTTCCCTCCTCAGTATGCAAAGAACAGGTAGCTGATAGACTGGATGACTAGAAGCAGTACACAACTGAGAACAATTTCGTGAACCTCTTACCTTTTCTTCACTATTTCCCAGAACAGGGCTTCTTGTTGTGTGCCTTTTTCTCAACTTGTACTCTGACTCTTAGGCCTAATCAAAGAACAATGAAGTGTCTGGATTCCAGGAGCATCGGTGAAGGAAGGCAGTACCAGGTGTTATCTGGCACATATTGGTGGATATCATCCTTTGGGATTTACATCCTTTTTTGTAATGATCCTGCAGTCCTTGACCCGCAAGGTCCTGAGTATTGACCTTTTTCTTTGTCTTCCTTTGTTTCTGTTCTCTTTTAATCAGCCTGAGTTCAGAATGAGTGTAAATATTTCTCAACTCAGTTATAAATGATTAGATTTATTTATATATACTCTTTCATTTAGTGCTAAACTGTTATTCAATCTATTTTCTTGTATATTCAAACTTTGCTTGCTAGAGAGAACTGATGTAAGGCAATGGATTGGGGCGCTGATATTTCTGGTCTCTTGTAAGGTACTGAACCTCCTATTTGTTTGATGATTATGTAATCTGGTTTTATATATTTGCTTGTTTTGATCCAGATTAAAATTTCCCCTGACGTTCAGTCGATTCTACTTTCATGTTGACTCTTTTTATGCTCTCACAAAAGCCAAGACTGTATTTGATATCGTTGTCTTGATTTATTATTCATAGTCAGCTTTCTGCTTTTTAAATTCAGCACATGAAAGCCTGTCCTATTTTACGCTTTTGTGGTTCAGCTTGTCAATGCATTTTCTATCAAGCTCAAGAAGAAGAAACGTAATGTTAAGCTTCTATAGCATTTTGTTAGGCTTACATTATTCAATGTAAAAAAACATACCTGATAACCTGTGAAATTTGTTTGGAAAGTGCTCTTTATAGTGTTAAATCAGGTGCCCCTTTTGAGATAATTCTGATGTATATTTGGGAACAAATGATGCATAACTTACATATACATCCCTGCTTCGCTGATGTGTCATTAGCCTCTGTTGGTTTTTCATGGGTCCACAAGTTCTTTTGGACCTCTGTCAACAGTGTAAAGATTTTTCATTTTTCATTTATACATGTTATGTTCTTTTGATTCTGATCCCTGTAAATTTCCGAGTTACCAGCTTCCTTCAATGATGGCTGCAATAGACTTTGCAACTACTCAGCGACGGTGTTTCTCAAGTTCTTTTGGTTGGATGTTCAGCCGGTATGTGAATAGAATGTGGAAAGGTTAACCCCCTTGCTCTTGTTTTGTACTCCATCCTCGCTTGTTAGTCTGTTCTGACTGACTTGTCTTTCTTGATCCTAGATCATTTTGTATATGCATCCTTTTCTTTGCAAAAATGTGCTCCCGTGCAGGTTTGGAGGAATATCCCCTGCTCCCTCCATACCCACTTGTTCATGAGTGTGGGAGTAGAAGGGGTTTAATGTTGCAGAACATAAAAAGAATAGCACATGCAATTGCCTCCCATGTGCTCTGCTTTCCCACTCTATTTAACAAATTCTTGGATTCTTGTCTCTCGATTCTTTGGGCTTTTGAGTTACAGCAGCGTTTAATATCGAGAAGACTGCCAAACGTGTTGTGGCCTCATGTTTGAGGAAGCGAGCAATATGTGAATGCCCATTTGTTCATTTGGACGTTTCAGTTCAATCTTCTCCTCTGTTTCTTTACCAGGAATGATGTTCTTTTGATCATTTTGTGATGAACACATCTCAAAAATACTTTGAAATCAATGACATTTATTAATTCAGAGGTATTTTTCTCCCGAAACATATGCTTCGTCTGACTTTGAAACACGAGCTTATTTTGCTTCAGTTGAACACCTATATGGGGCGTGGTTTTGCTCTCGACAGAACAAACATCACAGAAGTGCAGGAGCACCATCTATCAATGAGTATTCTTGTTCGCGGAGCCATTAAGTAGATGAGCGATATCCTGAATGCTCAATGATGCCAAAACTCCTCTTGAGCTCGTTGCCTGTGGAGGCGGTATGTGGGGGAGCAATAATTCTCGAGTCCTGAATGTTCGATCACCTGTTATGCTTTATCAATGGACGAGAGAGTTGTAAAATCGATGTCCTGTGTAATTCAGCCATTTATATAGACTGAAGATGTTATATTGTAAAAACTTAGATGATCTTAAACGAGAAATGGGGCCAAAAGTTTACATGAACCGTTATAGATTTGTCGAGCTAAATCGTTCGCTGTTCGGAGGCGCTTAGAACAAGGAAATTTTACACTAGAAATCAGGCATCAAGTTGTTTGTCAACTTCAGCAAGCGACCTAATGTTTATACATGGCTGCTAACATGGCAACAAAACATCCATACCAAACATCAAAATATATCTGAATCCAGAAAATATCAATGATCCGACCCCTCTTCTCAAATCAGATGGCTCTATTCTTACAAAAAGAACAAGCGACTTCATCTCTAAAACGAAGAAAGTTCTGTTAAGGAAGAATTGGCTCAAGAGTCCAAGTGATGGTTCCGATTGACCAACGGTTCATTTTCTGATTATCATCTTTGATTTTCTGGTGCAGGCAACTAAATAAATTTTTATACTTTCATAGTTACCGTAGATATTTTATTAGAAGAACGAATCTGTAAAAGGTTATCTATGTATTAGTATGAGCATTCAATCCAGAGCGTGGAGGGGAAAACCCACTGTTTTCTTTATTTTTAATTAACTTCTCCATCCTCTGCACGTTAGCCTGTTCAGTTCCCCCATGCCTTTCTTGCTTGCATATAATTTCTTCAGCCATCGTTTTCTGCTACACTATAGGGGTTTCCCGAAGAGTAAAACGGATTGCCGAACATGAACATGAACATGAACATGAATTGCACTTACAATTACCTGGTTTCGGCAATTCACTTCATAAATTCTTTGATTGTTGTTCAACTTACAACAGTGTGGATGAAGATCAGTATGCCATCTAAGAAAAAACAAATCGGGGGGTAAGGTGTTATCATTGTCCACTGAGCAAGCAAAATGCAAACGCCATCCCTCGACTCTTTTTCTACCGAAAATAATGTTATGTGCCTATGATCCGTTCAAAATTATTGATATTTGTCCAGACAACTATTTTTCTCAGGAATCATGCTCCATACAGATGACTGAAACACTTGGCTATGTTACATCACGTAACACTTGGAACCAGATTTTGCTTTTAACAAAACCTAGTTAACATCATCTAGAAAAGCAATCCCATTCATCATCCATTTATAGGGGTATTCTATATATTTCCTGCGGAGACAGTAAATAAGAGCAACAATTCTTCAATCCCAATTGTACAATAATCGAGACATAACACCTTGTAGAGCTGCACAGATGGATCAGAAGTAAAATATAAGTGCAATGTAAATCAGGCGAGAAAAAAACTGGCTATGATCTTCCAATGTTATCATATCATTTGTGATAATCCTGTTCAACTGGACCAACAAGTGAGGAGTTTGACTGGGATTTATAGCTGACTGATATCATAACGAGTTCTTTCGGGAAAAAAGAATGTGCTTGGAACAAGGAAAATTTAAACCTATAAAACAGCATTCAATCTTATTTATCAACTTTAGTATGCAACCTGATGTTAGAACAAGGTTGCCAACATAGAAATACATCTAAAACAATTACACAAACAACGTATCAGAATCTACAAAGTACTAATTATGCTGCCCATTGACTCCAGCAAAAAATTGGGTGGAATATGCAAGTTTTATGGGGTATGCTGTGTGAATTTACGAATGATAGATAGTTATGGTCTTCCCAAGTACAAAAAGAACCAGCGACATCTCCAAAAAGAAGATAGTGTTGATGAGTGTCCGGTCAATTGTCCATCCAAAAACACTAAACCCACCAGGATTGGACTGCAAATACGTCACTGCAAAAGAAAGAGGGTTCAGTTAACTTCATGGTTATTCCAAGGAAGAAATCAAAAGAGCCACAGAAATTGAATGACTGATAGTTTTATTAGATTGATATTCAATTATCTGCTTTTGATATGCCAGATCTTGATTATATGATGCAACCAAGGAGCTAAACTTTTTTCCTTTTCTTGGTAGTTGCCAGAGATGTTTGTTAGAAGAATGAATCTGTTCAAGCTATATAAATAGTTGCATAAGAATCAAAATCATCATTAAATTAAAAGGGTTGTCTCTTGAATGGTCCTATTTGGGAAAACAAAGGTTTGCCACCACATCGGCACCTATATATTTAACTGCAGAATTGAATGCTATCCCCACTATTGCTGTTTACTATCAGTTCAAGTAGCGTCCAAATGTATAGGCCTTGGGAGCCTTTTGTGATGTGAGAAAAGAAAAAAAAAACTGTTGGCCTCAGGGAAAGTCTGAAATTTGATAGGGGTTCAGAGAACAGGGTGTCAAAAAGGGTTTTGTGTGGCTGATAAAAATTGATTACTACTAGTTTTGGTGTGTACTATAAGGTATGACCAACTTGGCTTGGTTGGTGCTGAACCTATCTCAGGTTGGTGCTGAACCTATCTCACATAGCAAGAGATTCTTTGCTTGTACATGCGATGGAAGTCTCTATCATGATGAGTCTAGCAGCTACATGCAGCAAGCCTCGGATGAGTGAATCCCCACCACTTAGGATTAGGGCGAACAGATTAGTTACTAATATGAAACGTATTTTCATTTGCAGCTACAGTGAAAAAGAGATGACAATTTGAGTGCACAGAACTGATTGTTGATTTAGATACGTACCAAAAGCTTCTCTCTTGTGATATGTTGACATATATGAAGCCAATTGTGTAGTAGTTGGCACTGGCACATAGTCAACTGCCTCCAAATCACTTTCCGAATAATTTATGCACAATAAATGGCCTGTATTGGCAGCCTCCGAGCTTCCACAATTGCTGCTTATTTCCACTTGAGAAGTGTCATCAGAGGCACATGTAACTATAGAATGCCATTTAGCAGCAACTGATCCAGTGCCTTGTGCTCTATGTGTGATTTTTGCAGCAGCATGGAGGCAAACTATTAAACCAACAAGCTCAACTATAGAAGAGATCTGCAACCATCACAAAAATGCAATCTAAGAAAGAAACTCAAGTCTAGAATTGCTATGCAAACACGTGGAGATGCTGGTGAGATGCTGGTGTATTATTCAAATATTTTCAGCTAACTTTGAAAGCCGTGAGTTGTATGGTTTAACAATTTGCATTAGAAGGTCTACCTTTCCTTTTCCATCCAAAGTCTTGTACTTCTTTTGTAACTAATTTCATGAGATATTGCTAAAAGGTGATGATTTTGTAACTAGGGATGTTATCTACATATAATGCTTCAATTTAAAGGCAAAGACACAATTAAGCATAACACAAGTTTCTGCAAGAGGTGGAATTTAGAATTGAACAAGTTGCTCCTTATCAAATCTATGGTAAATTGAGAAGGAAAAAGCAACAGCATATTTTTCTGCACTTACCACAAAATCACCACCATTGATGAAATTGATAATTTCACTATTCCATGTAGTTTGAAATAAAGCCACGACCTGACTCGCTGTCACAACCAAGAGCTCAAGAATGAAAAAAATTCGAAACCTATGGCTTATCTTAGATAGATAATGTGTTAGACGAATGTGTTCCTCAATGTACTGTGAAACATCCATATCCCTTTCCAAGAGCTTCCCGTAATTTTCAAAGTGAATCACTTGAAAATTGCATACTAAATTGAATAAAGCACAGCCTGATAAATAGATAGTGATTGAATAGGTCCATGAAACAATCAAAGCTATCAGTATCGCAACAGGTTGCCCCCAAGAATGGTGTGGCACATATATAATGCGAACAGCCTCGCGAACAATCTTCAGGAGGAGGAATGGTATCACCCATACAGCCAACAAGCGGAAGAAACCCTGAATATATAGAGTTTTCTAATCAATGGCTTGGCATCTATGAATAAAATATATTACAATCACAACTACACAAACAATTAATGATTATAACAGAAATGTTCTAACAGAGAAAGATTTCTTCACTGTTTTCTTACCAGGTTATGCAGGAATCAAAACATCCACTCAAGTGCAGGGCATAAATACAGATGATTAAAGACAAGGCAGTTTTAAGCTCTGTTCATTAAATGGACAACATGATATTCTATTCCAGGATACTGATTAATTTGAGATTATAGGAGAAAACATCCCTCTGTTAATGGACTCGAGTATCTTACTCCACAGCACAATTCTTCAATAGCCTATTAATTTTTTTTTATTAATGTGGGTGTTCGGGTCAACTTGTACGCACCACGACTAATCCCATAAATTTTAAAATTAACGACTATACAAACCTTCAGAGTGACCGAGCAATCAAGTATTCAAACATGATACCACGGATGAGCAATCAAGTATTCAAACATGATACCACGGATTTGTTTTTGAAACTGTATCTCCATGCAATCAAACGATCCAAAAGGATATTAATAATAAATAAATCAATAAAAAAAGCAGAAGTGCATGACACAAGTACAAATAAAAGGACAAACATTCAACTTTGGTAAACTAAATTTGACAGCATGACTCTTTTTATTGCATGATTATAATTAATCTGGGATTATAGGAAAAGGGATCCGTTGTTAAGGGAATCATGCATCTGATTGTTAATCTACAACAGAAAACATTATACTTCAATTTTTTTTTTTTGCTAATTTCTTATTTGGTTTTCTTTTTAAAGCATCATCTCCAAGCAATGGGCGATGAACCAGCTCAAAAAGATATAAATAATAGATGGATAGATAGATAAAATAATAGACAGCACAGTTTGATTTATTGAATGTCAAAACCTGACCCCATTAAAATCACTCCAACTTCTCTACTGCCTTCAATGCTCAAGCCATGACTAGTAATTGCACACATCAAGTATGAATCTTAACAAATCAACCACAACCAAATCAATTACAAAAAAATTAATAATAAAATATCTTTAGCTTTGATCACTTGAAAAACTACAACAGATTTAGAAAAGAAAAGAAAAAAAGGTTTTCCTTACATTGATCTTCTTCACATATTCATCACGAAACTGCGCCATATGTCCATGATAGCGGTCCACAAAAAGAAACTTCCTGAACCCATACTTCCTCAAGTTATGTGAAATACAAACAAGAGAAATGGCAGCAACTAGACACTGAAACACCAAAACCTGAATCTCAAAGCTACGAATTTGGTACTTCTTACAGTCAGTAGTGCAGTAAGAGAAATAGTGAATCATCACAACAGGAAGAGCAATACCAAGAAGCAAAAAAGTGAGCCACGAGAGAGTGAGACTTATAAAGGAGTGCTGACAAAAGCCAAAGACCCTTAAAATGGTTTCTAAATGGTTTAGAGATTT
The DNA here is from genome assembly GCF_000495115.2 of Populus euphratica. Lineage (NCBI taxonomy): Eukaryota > Viridiplantae > Streptophyta > Magnoliopsida > Malpighiales > Salicaceae > Populus > Populus euphratica. The sequence goes on along the minus strand of NW_011499974.1, from coordinate 669,272 downwards.
GGATAGATGGGCTTCATCCTCTTGGTCTTCATATATGAGAGGGACTTGTGTTGTTGATAAGTTATCTGTTTGCGAGCAAGGAACTGCCATTTCAAAGAGTGAAAGTGAGGTTTTTTTTGGTGGGCTTTCTGATTATAGACAGAGGAGAGTCAGAAACCTTAAAGGCGCTAAACTAAACTAGTGGATTTCGGGGAGAAAGAGATGGAGACAGTATCTGTCCGTGTCTGAAAGGAGGCCGTGTTCATCTCTATGTTTATTTATTTTCTCTTCACAAAATAACAAGTGAAAAGGCAATCTTGTATCCCACTTCGGTTGCTTTCACGAGGAGGAAACTCTCGTTTCGTTTTTCTTGATTGAAGGCATTGTAGATTCTGAGACCTGGAAAGTATGAAAGAGAGGTAGATAGATATGGCAAACATTTAAAAGCCAATTCCATCATTTCCCTAAGTTTTGTGTGTTGTGACGAAGACAGCTTGAAAAGAAGAAAAGGAAAGGGTTTTATTGGGAAGTGGCCCCAAGCTTAAACCAAACGGTCAGGGATCTGTACAATTTTATTTTTTTTTAAAAAAAAAAACTGTGAAAGATTGTCATTTTTTATATTTTAAAAGTTTTTTTTAAAATTAAATTTTATTATTTTAAATATTTTTTAATTTTTTATACTATTTAGATGTGTGGATGTTAAAAATAATTTTTTAAAAATAAAAAATTATTTTAATATATTTTTAAGTAAAATATATTTTAAAAAATAATTATTATTATATTTTTAAATATTTTTATGAAAATTATGGTTAAATTTTTTTATTTATTTATGTATTTTTTTTTATTCTTTAAATTTAAAAGTACATAAACTAAAGAATGTTAAATTGTTTTTAAAGACATCTGCATTAAATTTAGTATTTGGTCTGCATTTGTAGGCCGAAGTTTGCTCTGACAGTTAGGTTAGCGCATCTTTTTAAGCAAACTTTCTTTCCTGTCTTTGTTGAAGAGGAAAGGAGAAGAGAAGGACAGGTAACTCCGACTCTCCGACGTCGTCCTGACGCTGCTGGACTCGCTAGTGGGCTTATTGTTTTGGGCATAGTTGCATGGTCTTATTAAAAGATAGAAAGCGATTTCGATTGAATCGAAAGCAAAGTTATTATCATGACTTTATTTGAGGTCCAGATCATGGCTGGCTGAGGTAGATTAACTTTTTGTTGTTTTAGTGCTTTTTAAAAAGTTGAATAACGTTTTTTTGAAGAAATATGTTTTTTTCAAAAAAATCAAATTAAATATTAAGTGACAAGCTTATCCACCGGATTAACTTTAAATTAATTTTTTGAGCACAATAGGCGAGCTACTATTTGATTTGGCGATCATAGGTAAAAAATAAAATTATAATTAATAAAAACCTCGATAATCATTTTATTATATTAGCTCGAGTTAATAATTATTTTCTTAATTGTTAGCTTGTTAGATTTGTTCAGAGCAAATGATTAAATAAATTTTATTAGTTTTTTTATTTAATCTAATTATAAATTTTTATGTGTGTATAATGTGACAAGTCAGGTTTAGATTATCCAATTATAAAGATTCTGAATTATAAATGCCTTTAAAATAAATCAAATATCATTACACCATACGGGTGGAAACAAATTACAATCAATTTATATGATTATTCTTCTCTATTTTTCATTGCAATTATGTAATAACTTTTGACTTTTAATTTGTAAAAACAAAATTATTTCAATTCAAAATTCAAAAGTTTAAAATGTTAGAAATAATTTTATATTAATTTTTAATATTTCATTGAGTTAAAAATCTTTCTAATTTAAAATTTATGGATTTAACATTATCTTAAATTTAATTAAAGAAAACAGGGAGGATAAGGTTTGAATTTCAGTTTAAATTAATCTTTTTTTAAACTACTATTTTGTTCTGAATTTTTAATTTAATTAGACAAAATAAAGATGGTTGCATAGTGTAATTGGAATTACTTAGTATAGCTTGATTTATTTATTTATTTTTATTTCTTTAGAGAGAACAATAACGGTTTTACTATAGCTTGATTTTTAATTTAATTAGAGAAAACAATAATGGTTGATTGTAAAATCACGAGCTTTATCGATTTTGACCAAATTAATGTGGAACTCAACTTTGACCGTAAATGATGGAATTGGCCTTGGTATATTTTGACAGACTTTGATGAAGTAAATTCAACTTTGACTGTAAAATGATGGTTTATTGGTTTTAACCAATTTTATTATAGAATTAGATTTTTGACATTATAGCTCGGTTTTTTTCTCTGAATGTTTTTTAGCTAGAAAAATAATTTTTGATCTATAAACATTGTTTTCAATTTCTTTTTTGGTCATGGAGACCAAAACAGGTTATCACAACTTGTATTAAATTCACACAAATCCTAATATTATTTATTATAAAAAAATATTTTTATTTTTTTAAAACATTTTTTTAATTTCATCTATTTAGTTTATTAGAGATTAAACTTTATTATTTATTAAGATTTATTTTCTATATAATTATTTAAGTCATATAACTTGTGTCGCAGATTTAATGGAATAACCCTGTTAACTAGAATTCTTTTTATTTTTAATTGATAATATTTTTAATTTTATTTTTTAATATTAAATTTATTAGAAATTAGATTTTATATTTTTTTTTAATTTTTTTTTATGAAGTTATCTCGATTTCATAAGTCATGTTATGAATTTTACAGGTTAACTCAAATAGACTTTGATTGTTTTATTATATTTTTTTAGATTGATTTTTTTTTTCAGTTTCATCATTCAACAAGAAGTTCATTGAGAATTGAACTTCATGATTTATTTTAATTTTCTTTCTACAAGATTATCTTAGTTTCATAGTTTATGTTGTAGGTTTGACCGGTAAACTCAAGTTAATTTGAGTTATTTTTTTGTGTATTTTAATTGATTATTTTTTCAATTTCACCGTTTAACATTATATTAATTAAAAATTAAGTTTTATATATTTTTTGATTTAATTTTTATAAGATATTATGATTTAATATTTCAAATTTTAAATTTCATATGTTAACTTGAATTGATTTATAGTTTATTTATTTATTTATTATTTTTAGATTTAATAAGTTATAAATTTAATAGATTAACATACCCAATCTTTGATTTTATTTTTATTTTTTAACTAAAAGTTAACAACATTTAAATACATCTATTTTTATGTTGAAAAGTTTGTGGATCCAACCATAGCAGGCAACGATATTGTGAAACTACTAAATTTACTTGGTTTTGACACAAGTACAATAGTTAAACAGAAGAAGAATTAGGGATTAGTTATAAAAGGAATGCCCCTGGTGAGGTTCGAACTCACGACTTCTTGCTTAAAAGGCAAATGCACTACCACTGTGCTACAGAAGCGTTTCTATCATGGCTCTCTAGAAAACATTATTTATAACATTTTTAATCACAACCAATTCACTTCGCTAAACAAGATCGCTTGGTGGGTGGGTGCATATCTTAATTCTTTCTTTTTGTTTTTCAAGTCCCGCCATTTATTTTTCCCCTGCTAATTGAGCACAAGGCAGACACCAAACAGTTAATGGTGGCAATGTCACTGCTATTCATTAGTGGAATCACCAGCAAAACCTGGATTTACTTTCTCTGATATATATATCCCAACTGTTCTGTTGAAAGCTAAAATCTTGTAAGATGGAACAAAACAAAAGTTTTCCCGTTAAATCATGTTAACGTATACTTCAATATTCGATTGTTAGAAATTATGGAAATGTATCGGGAAGACAACTACAGAACAATCAGGAATCAGATTCAAAAAATTTCCAGGTAGGCACAGAATCATATGCAGATTTGAATAAAATGAAATTGTAATTTAAACCACTCGTCCTTCAAGCATGCTCACTACCTCCGACATTGTAGACCTAAGTGTTGAGGATACATCTGTACACAAGAGAACTACTTTGACCATAATTTCTGCTTCTTTTATGGTAACTTCACAATTTAACATCTCATCAACAAGCTCCATAAAAGTCCCACTTTGCTGCAAATGGCAGGCCAGCAATCCACGTAATTTAAAACTTCCACATTGAGTCTTGCAAACTACAACATAAGTGCAATGTATTAAGCACAGGAAGAAGATTAACCAATCTAAGAGACAAACGCAATTGCTGTTGCTTGGCATATGGTTATTGTTGTTCTTCCCACTAACAATTTCCAAAGCCACAACCCCAAAACTGTAAACATCTGCTTTGTAGGTCAAGTAACCCCACAGTGCATATTCTGGTGCCATATATCCTCTGCATATCAAGATAAAGAATTCTTGCAATTTAACATTGAAAAGTTACACGATACCAAAAATCTCAGGTTTTAATTTAGTGACTAACATGGTTTCAGCAACTCGGGTGCTGATGTGGCTCTTCTCTTCTTCATGAAGCTTAGCCAATCCAAAATCGGATATTTTAGGATTCAGAACCCCATCAAGTAGCACATTTGTAGCTTCAATGTCTCTGTGAACGATCTTAAATCTTGATTCTTCATGGAGAAAAGCTAGACCTCCAGCTATCCCAATACAGATCTTAAGCCTTGTAGGCCAGTCGTGAAAACGGAAGGTGAGGGAAAGCTTTGAAGCGACCACATTTTAGCCATAAAAAACAATCTTGGCATCAATGCATTCATCTTGTAGAGACGATTTTGATGTCTGTTGTATTAGAGGATGAATTATCAACACACCACGTCGCCACAGAGAAGGATGGCATGGTTACTTGAATTCTATTACTTTGTTTTTTATTCTCTAATTACTTCTGTGAAGCACCGTATATACTAGGTAAAATTGATATTACATGGGATAAGTTAGTTAGAATATTCTTTACCTGTTGTATATATTTAAACGAACTGCATCATTCACATATATGATGAATTTCTCTAGACAATTCTATTTTCCTCTATTTCACATTCGTTTGTTACATGGTATCAGAGTTGCCGATCAATGGCCAACACTCATAAAAAAACTAATTCTCAGTCTTTCAATAATACCAACCCCAAAAACAAATACCTTAATTTCTCTGACCTTTCAATCCATTCCAAATTGAGAATGGTGATAACCTAGCTACTGCTCTTGTTTCTGAACTCTTAACTGCTGATAATTATGTCAGTTGATCTCGTGCGATTTCTCGAACTCTTCACACGAAGAACAAACTTGCATTTGTTAATGGTACATTGCCTAAACCTACTGATGTCTCAAATCCTTTTTTTGAAGCTTGAGAGAGATGCAATGACTTGGTTGTTTCATGACTACAAAATTCTATAAGTTTTTCTGTCAAATCTAATCTTGCTTTAGTTGAGGATTCAAGAGTATCGTGGCTGGAACTCAAAAATCGTTTTACCCACCAAAATAGCTCTCGAATTTTCCAACTGAAACATGATTTAACCAGCTTATCTCAAAACCAAAACAATATCAGTACTTATTTTGGTCACCTCAAAACATTGTGGGATGAACTTGCTATCTATGACCCTCTTCCTGATTGTATGTGTGGGAAATTAAAAATTCTTCATGATCGTTATGACCGTGATTGTGTCATTCAATTTCTTATGGGTTTATCTGATGCATACTCAAACACCAAAGATCAGATAATGCTACTTGATCCTCTTCCATCCCCTAACCATGTGTTCATCATGATCCAACAACAAGAACGACAATATTTAATGATTCCTTCTATCAAATCCCCTGAACTTATGGCAATGATGGCGAAACCAATTTTTAACTCTAGCAAAAATTTCTCCAGATCTGCTTCCCAGAAAACTAATCGTCCATATTGTTCTTACTGCAAGCTTCCTGGTCATTCTCTTGAAAACTGTTTTAAAATTGGAAATGCTGATCCACCATAATGCACTCATTGTAATATGACTGGTCACGTTGCGGAAAGATGCTATAAACTGCATGGCTACCCACCTTGTCATAAACTTCATGGAAAAAATAAAGGTATTGCAGTAACTGTTACTCAATCCCGAGTACTCTCAGATGATGATCATGAGGAGGATTTAATTGAATCAATGATGCTTACCAGGAGTTAATACCAACAATTACTTTCTCTTTTGCATTCCAAGGAGACTAGTTCAGTCATGGCTTCATTATCTGTTACACAACCATCTACTTCCTCTCTCATTCCTTATGTTAATAACTCTCATGTTTCTGGTATGGCTACTTGCTTCAGCACAAGCACACACTCATCTTCTCTCACACACATCTCACTTTGGATTATTGACACTGGTGCCACAGATCATATGATCTGCTGTACCTCCCTTTTTATATCTATCACAACCACTGTTTCCTATCAAGTTAAACTACCAAATGGCTAAGATGTTCTTGTTACCCACGTTGGTGTCATAAGATTATCTAAACATCTTATATTAAATCATGTATTGTGTGTACCTTCCTTTAACTTCAACTTGCTTTCTGCCAAGAAACTTACTTAACATCATTCTTGTTGTCTCATATTTTTATCCAATGCTTGTTTTTTTAGGACTTAGCATCATGGACAACGATTGGGATGGGTGAAGTTAGGACAGGTCTATATCACCTTCTTAGGTCTCAAGTGTCACCCTCTACTTTGGTTGATGCAATGCCTCATCTTCATTTCCTTCTGCTTTCACTGCTCACACTATTTCATTGTGTGATTTATGACATTATCATTGAGGACACATTTCTTTTTCTAGATTAGCTTTAATAACTGATCTCATTATCACACATAATCAAACATTTCATAATCCAATACCATCTTCCATTTGTCCTTTGGCTAAGCAACAACGTGTTTCTTTTTCAACTTCTACACATTTTGCTTTACATAAATTTGATCTAGTCCACTGTGATATATAGGGTCTTAACTCAATTATTGCAATGGATGGATCATGTTTTTTTTTTTTTATAATTGTTGATGACCACACTTGGATAACATGGGTTTATATGCTTAGAAATAAATCTGATACCAGGTCTTGTTTTATGACTTTCAAATTAAGTTTATGAAATTGAAAATAAATAATAATGAGGAAAAAGTTAAAAATAAAATAACTAACAATTAAAAGAATAATAATTAAATTTATAATAAAAACTAAAAGAAATTGGGATGAAATTAAAAAAAACTACAAAAGATAAAAACCAAAAGAATAAACCTCTGCCACGCGCGCCACCAATAGAAAGCTCTCATGCATTAATTTAAATGTTACTGTGAAAAGTGACGTGTAACATTAGTAAAAGCCCGCGCACGTTACCCAAAAAATATAGGCTCCACTCACGCTTGTTCCTTTTAAATATATTTTATATATATTAAAAAATTGAATCACTCTTAACTCTAATCAACAACTATAAAAAAGCCAAAGGGAAACAAAGAAAACACTCCTAGACCCAAGTAAAGGAAAAACAACAATGCAAGTGTATTTAAATAATCACATTTTTCAAATAAAAAATAAATAAATAAAACTAAAGACATCCATTGTCCTCATGTTATGTTTTAAGTTTTTAAATGGTAGATTAGTAATTTAACTATTCAATAAAACAATAAAGAAACTACTTTACCCCTAAATAGAGCGATAATGTCAATTCAATCATGTAAAAAAACTAATTTAGACTGAGTCTTGCTTTATAGTGAAAGGCTGATGAGGTTTAATTTTTTTTTTCTTCTTAATTATGACTTACTTTTCTAATCATTATATGTTTTTCCTTAAAAAACAATGCTTATAATATAAAATATATTCATGTAAAATACATGAATATATTGGAAGTTTTTATGAATATTTATTTTAATTATTTTTAATTTTTATTCAATAAACTATGTTGCCAATAAAAAAATATTGTCAGAAAAAAAAATATTATTAGAAAAAAAAGTGTTGATAAATAAAAATATATTTTTTCTTTGAAATTTAAATATTGTCTCTTTTTTTTTAATATGTATTATAGTTATCATATAATTAAATTTTTTTAAAAAAAAACTTGGAGAGCGCTCCTCAGCATCCCGCGATCATAATCAGTTCTAACCAAGATATCACGTATCTAAGCAGTATCCATGTCTGAATTGAAGATATTATTACCCCAAATGAAAAACAGTATACCATATGTTCATGAACAATGAGCATCAAAATTATTATCAGACGTCTGAATTAACAGCAAAGTGTCTGTCAAAAAATACCCTGGGGGTGGAACTGTTATTTTACAAGCATGGAAAACCTCATGCGGCCTGAGGTGGGTTCGGACAACATGATATTCAACAAAGAGATCAGCAGCCTCCGCCAGAAATCTCCTCAGGTCAAACCTGGATCTATGACTAGCTGATGATGATTGATCCTAGCTTTGGATAGATGATTAGAATTTTGACCTGTATTTCCCTGCTAGACATTTTGGCCATCATGCAATTATTGTTTTCAATAGATGGATCATAATTTAGACGAAGCACCAGAGAGAGCATGATTGACCAGCTCCCGCCTTAGGATCTTTCCTGCGGGAGATTTTGGAATGGCACTGATGAAGGCCACTCGTCTTATCTTCTTGTATGGTGCAACCTGCAAGAAGAAATGATTAGTTTTGAGCATGACATAGTACCATCACAGGGAATCATCCTTAAATGAGAGAGCATACGTTTGGCTGTAATTGTTGGCTATCTGGCTGCTCATTTTTGGGAAAACAGTCACTCGATGGTTATAATTTACTTCTATCAGGTAACCCGACTAGAAGTGGGGAAGTGATCAGACAACTGAAAAATAAACTGAGAAGGACATCCCACGCCCCAGGGAGGAGAAAATTAAAACACGCCATCTCAAGTCAAATTCAGAATTCTGCAAGTTGTTCTGTAGCCGACCAAGGAAATCAACCACTAGGTCTGAATTCCAGATGCAGAATGTCCTATTCCAAAGGATCTCCATATTTTAATGGGGATATTGTTCTTTCACATGGCAAATACAAAAATAAGTGATCCCACAAGGCATATTATAAGAGACACCACCTAACCAATTTGTCATTTTATGCAACAACAGGGCAAGTTTAATATGGTAGTGATACATAGATGCGTGCACGTATCTACATCTTAAATTAAGAGGTGCCAAATCATCATGGTTTATCCAGAAGCTTACCTGTTTTGCAATGGAATCCATAATTTGAGCCTCAGTAATATTGCTTCCTGGTTTCCTCACCACATAGGCCATAGGTATTTGCCCTGCCTCTTCATCAGGGTACCTGCTCCGAAATAACAAAAACCAAATGATAAGTGGATCAGGATCTTCAGTAGAATCAAATATAAATAAATAAATAAGTAGATTCTGAAAGCAAGAAGAAATTCACTGGAAGAATCTGATACTAAATACATTTCCATAAACATTTACCTTTAATAATAACTAGATTCAATACATCTGGTAAGTAAAAATGATCACTTTATACATTTTAAAGGTATCTGTTAAAAGAAAAAAAAAGGAATTTCCCCAAGAATAAAGCACCAGAAGAGGAAATTCACAATTTTCATGAATTGAGATATCTTATCTAATCCATGCAGCAAGATATCAACAAGTCTTTCTGATTGCCATCCTCAACGGAAGAATCTCTTTAGCAATAAATAAGCTAAGATAAACTTACAAAACCAGCAAAAAGAACTTGAAGCAAGAACAAAAGTACTGTATTGCGAAAAATATACACACATAGGATCAAATTTTAAGAAACAGAAAAATAGCATGTGATCCATCATGTTTCAGGAATGAGCTAATGAATCAAAGAGAACTTCAGACTCATGTCTGTGTGAAATAGCCAGCTGTTTGCTATTAGACATTGATGTGGAAATCAATGAAACAAGTATACCAGCATGACATTGCGGCATGAGTAGCAGATGAAACAGCTAGACAACTTACGGAATCACAGCAGCATCAGCAATTTCAGGATTAGACTGAAGTAACTTTTCCAACTCAGCAGGGGGCACCTGAAAATAATCAATCATATGGTGAGATAACAGCATTCCTGATAGTTCAAATTAGATTTACAATCCTAATGTCCATTGCAGTCAAGACTATGCAAATATAATCCAATCACCTGAAATGCCTTGTATTTAATCAACTCCTTTAGCCTATCAACAATGTAAAGGAACCCGTCCGAGTCAAAATAACAAAGATCCCCAGTCTTTAACCAACCTTCTGGATGTAAGGTTTCCGCAGTTGCCTTCTCATCTCCTACATAACCTGCACTAACACCATTGCTCTGCTCGTTAAAGAACAAGCTTATTAGACATGGTAATTTATTTGTCTGTCTTTCAATTAACCAGCATATTCAGTGAATACCATGGTGTCTATGAACTTCTATCTGTCCCAGATTAGCATCTAAAAAAGGGGTAAAACATTTGAACTCTATCCTACACATAAATGTTTGTCAGGTGAGATGCATTTTTCTGTGTCAGGTGGCCTAAAAAAGAGAGTAACAAGGACCTGTTGAAATGCATTAAAAATTAACAGCCAATATGTCCATGATCTCTACCTTTCATGACAGTTGGCCCTCGCAACCAAAGCTCCCCTCTCTGGCCAGGACCCAAGGCCTCTCCAGTTTCAGGATCAACAATTTTAGCTTCCATATTTTCAGACAGGCGGCCAACAGAAGCATGCTGGCTAGTCTCTTCAGGTCCTAGAGTCCTTGTTGCCCCTCCTCCAGTCTCAGTCAACCCATATCCCTAAAATTCCAAATACAATGCACAATCCTTATTCAACAACATTTTCAAAATGCATAATCTTCAAACACTCACACGATCATTTTATTAAACAACCTAGTCAAAACGCAATAACTTTTCTAAAAAACACTACATTCAACGTCAGCAACTGCTCCACCTGGCTTACCATTCAAACTAGCCTCAAACGGGGTCCATAGATGCATGAATTGTAAATGCTGACCAGTACTATTCAACTTCAATGATTCAATAAACTAACAAGATGTTGAAAATCGACCAAATCCACCATCAATAATTGAACAACATAAACATTTCTGATTAGCGTCCCCACTAAATTGAATTTACAGAGTTCTAAAATTATGTGTTAGTTGGTGCCATCGAAAAAGTGCTTTCTCAGGCTGAAAAAGCTTTCATACCAAAACGCACTGCATTTAAGTAAAGCCATCAACTGCTTTTTTCCACCCATAGATTACTTTGCTCAGCACATGAAATGAAAGTAGCAAACACACCGTGACGCTAGTGATCAGGATAATAACATATAGACAGTTATTATTAATTTTAGCAAATATATGGTTTCCCTTTAGCAATTTAAATCAAAATATATTGATTGAAGTCTCAAAAAGGGATCACCTGTACTATTTCAACGTGTGGAAATTTCTCTTTAAACTTATCAGCAACCTCCTTCCCTAGTGGTGCGCCACCGCAGCCAAGTGATGTTAGCGAACTCAAATCATACTTCTCAGTCAGATCCGATTTCACAAACGCCACAATAAGCGGTGGCGACACCGGCATGTAAGTAACTCTATATTTTTCCACATGTTTCAACATTTGTACGAAATCAAATCTCTCCATCAAGACCAAAGTCTCCCCTCTCGAGAACGCATTTATTGACATAAAGAACCCAAAAACATGAAACAAAGGCAATATAAACAAAGAAACTCGAGGTTGCTCAGGTTGATTCGGCTCGGGTTCTTCCATGTTGTGATGAAAACCGGAGATTAAAGCGATTAAGTTCCGGTGAGTCAACGCCACTCCTTTGACTCTCCCTGTTGTGCCTGAGGAGTAAAGAATAGCCGCAATGTCAGACTGACTCACTTCAACCCGGGGTTGTTTGGCTTGTGGTTTGGGCTGAGTCAACAAGGAGGTGAACTCAGGGGAGTCGATGAGGATGGTACCAAGAGGGAGGGAGGGAAGCTTGTGGGCAGTTTGGGAGGTGGCAAAGGCGATCTTGGGTTTACAGAGTTGGATTTGGTGAGCCAATTCGGAGTCTGAACTCAGCGGATTGGCGGGAGAGATGATGACACCGAGGTACATAAGAGATAAATAAAGAACGGGGACGTGGAGGGAAGGTGGGCAGAGGATAAAAGCAACGTCCTTGTTGTTTAAAGAGTAGTGGTTCTTCAGAGATGAAGAAAGAGAGTGAATTTGGTCGATGGCTTGAGAGTATGTTAGAGACTCGCCTGTGGAGGGGATGGTGAGGTAGGTGGTGGTCGTGGTGGGGACGGTGGAGGATTGGAGGAGAGAGAGGATGAAATGGGTGATGGAGAGAGGCTGATGGGGTGGTGGAAATGGAGTAGATGGTCTGAGACTGTGAAAGGTTTTGGTTTGTTGGCAGAAACCAGTTCTTGGGTTGATTGACTCCATTGCCATCTTGATATTGGAAGACAAGCAAAATGGACGAGGAATAAGAGTTTAAATGCTTGTGTCTCTGTTTATGTTTCAGCTTGTGCGCGTGTGGTCTTGGCTGGAGGAGGAAGATTGAAACTGTCAGAGATATATTTGGGAGCTGATTTGTCGTTTTCTGTTTTGTATTTGTTTGACTGTTGAGTTGATTATTATTATTATTATTATTATTACTTTTCAAATGAAAGAATTTTTGAAGTTTGTTAATGAATATTTTAGGTCGAATTTGCTAACGTACTCAAATGCTATTCCATAAAAAATTAAAAATTTTATATATTTTTAAATTATTTTAATATATTAATATAAAAAATAAATTTTTAAAAATAAATTTTCAAACAAAAATTTTTTTAAAAATTATTATTATTATATTACTATATATTTATATATTTTCTTAATAAGCTTTTATGCCTTTCAAGGAATGGAAGACTTTTTTTTTTCCTATTTTTTTTCTTGACAAAATCGTAACTGATGTTCATGGAAAGTATAAAGGGTTTTTTTTTTTTTGTAATGTGACTGAGAAAATTAGTTTTTATGAAAATATTTTTAAAAAGTAAATTATTTTTTTATATTTAATAATATTATAAAAAATAAATTAAAAACTATTTTTTATCATTTTATTATATTATAAAAAATAAATTAAAATTAACTTATCATTTTTTATGTTTATTAAAATAACATAAACTAAATTTGATAAATAAAAAATTAAATAAGTAAACTTAAAAAAAATCTAATTTTATAAATTATTTTAAATAAAACAAATAACACCTAAAAATTAAATATTAAATGTGACAGATAAAAAACTTAAAACGTGGTAAAATTAAAAAAATTAATTTTATAAATTATTTAACTAAAAAAAAAAAAAAACAAAATAGATAAAGAATTTCATTTAAGAAAAGAATAAGAAAAAAATAAAAAATAAAATCATAATTAATATAATAATCAAATTAAATTAAATTATAAGAGATGAAATTTAAAAATATATTTAAAACTAAAGATATAATAATAAAAAGATTGAAAAGCAAATTTGATATAATTAATAAATAACAAGATATTTTTTGATTTTTTCATAATTTCTAAAAATTATTTTCTATCTAAATAAAATAAAACAATTTATTGAAAAATAAGTTAAATTTTCTTTGACTAAAAAATATTTTTCATTAACAAATATTTTTTTAATAACAAGCATTAAAAGTTTAGAAAGCAAGAAACTATTTTTTTATTTTTTATGAAACAAACAGAGTTTTTAAATATATTTGGTAACAAATATAAAGTACTTTTGTAAAAGGATTTTTTAAATAAAAATATATTAAAATAATCTATTTTTAAAATTTTTATATTAAAAATTCAAGACCATTAAAAGAATACTAAATAAATATTTGTTTACCTTTCAAGACCATTAAAAGAATATTATGTTGATATATTATGTTAAAGACAATAGTTTGCATAGATATTGCTACCTTTTTGTTATTCTTTACACACACATATATAGATAAAGAATAGAATATGATATTGATAGTTGCATTTTTTTTAATATAATATTATATTTATCTTGTCATTAAATATAAATATTTTAGTAAACTTTAGATTATATTATTTATACCTTTCAATCAATAAAAATATTTTTTAAGAGTGCTAATTGTAAATTTCTATTTAATGTTTTTAGTACATTTTAGGTTTGTAAAAAAAAAAAACCAAACACATTATACATATATTATATAAAGGAAAAACACATTTTTATTTTGTTTTTATCTAATAACTTTATCGATCACAATTAATTAAATAAATCTTTTCTCATTAAGTCATCTATACTCATGTTAAGTCATCTATACTCATGTATAATGAAGTTCTTATCACACAAGTTAACTAAAATAAAAATATTATCATCAACAATTTATATATCAATTTATATATTGATATAATAATTTAAACTTAAAAATTTACTAGGATTATTTAAATTTTTTTAAAATCAAGCTAATTCTAAAGTTCTAACAGAACTATAACATCAGGTAAAACAAGTATCAAATAAACATAAAAAAAATATTGTTATGAAACTTAATATAATAATTTAAATTTAAAAAATCTTGACTTGATTACTTGTTTAGTTTAAATTTTAAATTAAATTGTATGAAAGTTAGTATAATATTATTTTTTTCACTAGATAAGTCCAAACAAAATCAATACAATAGTGAAAAATAAAATTAAATACACATTATATTAAATAATAAAATAAAATAAATAAATAAATAAAAGGATCAAGAAACTCAAAGAAAATAAAAACCCTATAATAAAGGATGGGATTAGAAAAAAAAAACTAAAAGATAAAAAAAGCCAAATTTTTTTTTATTATATTACAAACAATACAAAAACTTATTTACCATTTACCCAATATTAAAATGTAAAATTAAATAAAAACCCTATATCAAAGGATAGAATTAAAAAAAAAAGCTAAATAGTCCAAAGAAAAAAAACTTGCATTAATGGATAAAAAAACCCCAAAGATAAAAAAAGCCAGAAAAACATAAATAGTTAATACAAAAACTCAAAAACTAATTACAACATAGCCTAGGCATACGGGCTCAAAAAGAGGCCTATAAGCTAAATTAAAAAAAAAAAAAAGATAAAAAAGAAAAATTAATA
>NW_011499974.1:635324-653041 GCF_000495115.2 Populus euphratica | reverse complement strand
CAAATGATAGTGTCGCGACTTACTTGTTTTAGCTCATTCTCGATATAATTCATAAATAATAGACATATTATAAAAGCTCTCGTGATGAATCACTTCAATCTAATAATACTCTAGTTGAGATCTCAAATAATACATCTCTTATTTATTAAAATTTTTAGGATGAAATTTCTCAGCAAATTTGTAAATAGCACCAGTTTTAAATTATTTAAAATTGTCTTTAGGTTTTAAAGCAAAGCTAAATACGAGGAGTTTTATTGTCCCATTATTGAAATTAGAATTTAATTCTTCCAATTGAAAATATATTGTTGAGTTAAATATATCATAATAATAATGCTAGTAAACTGTCACTAAACCTTATTGTTAATATGACTGACCTGTAGTTTTTTTATACAAAACATTCATATGTGGTATGTCAATCTTATATTTTGTGCAAACAGATTGTACATTTGCAATGAGAAAATCAAATTCAACATCTCTCAAAATTCAAAGCAATGCTTTAGTCAGTAGCGGAGCTAGGATTTTTTAAATGAGGGGACAAATTATTAACAAATATTTGATATTATATATTATGTAGACATGCATTATATTAAGAAATCAATTTGAAATATATGTACTAACTCATATCAAACAAAATTAATTTAAAAATACTTTTAAAATAAAAAACTTATGTTATAATTGTTTTTTTCGAGTTTTATATTTTAAAACCACTTCATAATAACTTTATTATCAATTTTATCAAAGATATTTTTCTTAATATATACAATCAAACTATCATTCATCTATTTTTAGTTTAGGGTGGGTTTAATGCTTGTGTTGTCTAAATCTTTCAAGGACTAGTGAAGTTTTTGACAATAATTTTATATTGATATATGATAGAGAACAGCTAAAATCATATCTTAAACGAATTGTCATGAAAAATTAATATTGTTAGTGTTGACTTATTGTTTTCTATAGGTGGGTTAAACATAAACGTTAAATATTTTTTTTATTTCTCTATTGTGTCCTTAATTTTTTGAGTTGTTCTATACTTTATTTTTAATCACTAGTAAATTTATCATAAATCATTTTCAATATGAAATTCATAGTAAAATAATTATCAGTGTATTAAAACTCATTTCAATTCATATCCATATACATATAATACTATTCATACACATATTAATTAAACAAACTCTTAAATTATTATAAATCCTAATATTTTCAATAATTAATTGCAAATGGATAAAACTAAAATTAAATAATAAAACAAATAAAAAAAATGAAAAAAACTTAGCTAAAATATAAAGTATAAGAGGTTATTTACTTAATTAATTAATAGCTTAGGACTTATAGAGAAATTTTACAAAAGAAAGAAAGGCAAGAATAATAGCTTAAAAGAAAGAAGAAAGCCTCTCAGTTAATTAATAAAAAAAAGGAAAAGTTTTTTAGCAAAATGTGCTAAACATGTTAAGATATTATTAATATTTTAATATAAAAAATACTTAAAAAAACAATTAAAAGGGCAATTGTATATTTTAATATAAAAATTATGTTGAAAAAAAATTAAGGCAATTGCTTCCTTTTCACACTATATGGCTTTGTCACTGACTTTGGTAGTTGATATAAGATTCATTATATTTAAAATATCAATAGATTTTTACTGTAAATCTTAACAAAGTAAATCAGTAATTCTTATTATTTTATACATCAAATATAAGATGAATATAAATTCAAAAAATTTCATTACAATCAAACAACCACCAGCTTCTCCATGTATAGAATTAAAAGATCCCTTTGGAACAATACTTTCAAGCACAATAATATTTGCACCATACATATCTGTTAAGCTATAAATATAATTAAAATGAGAGATCTAGTAAGTAGTTTCACTTCGATGTAGATTACCGATTTAATTAGCCTCTCTACCAATCTCACATTCTTCTATGACTATCATATGTGTAATTTTTATAGCCTTAGTATTATGTAATTCGATATAACATTTGAGATAAACATTAATAAGATTGATAATAATTGTTAATTTTAAAAAAAATAATCAAATAAAAATCTCATTTCTAACCGCTACAACTAATGCTAGTTGTAGTCGATAAACAAAATAATATACATATTATATATAAGGATAATTTATGAGAAATAAAGTTTGAAGTCCATTTCATACTCCTATCTCTCTTAATTAAAAGTACATATATTTTTTTATATTTTAAAAATATTTTTTTAATTATTTTTTAATATTTTTTAATATTATATTAATATCAAAAATAATTTGTAAAAAATAATCAACGCTTCACTTTACTGTAAACTTTTTAATGATACATTGAACTTGCAGGTTGCAGTCCTAGCTTGCCATTTGATTGGTAACATGCCTGCGACGTCGTGGCTAGAAAAAACAAAAAAGCTCCCTTTGATTTCACGGCGGAGAACAATTCATGAAGAAGAATAATGATGGGTTTTGAGATGTGTTGGCAACATAAAAATGGTAGCCGTGTGATCCGACAATCTAGTTAAAACTATATTATAATTTAATTAGAGCATGTCTCTATGTATAAAAATGTGGTGTGAAGAAGGATAATTACAAGATATGTTCAAGAACCCAGAATATTTTGAAAAATATAATTATAAATATTTAAGCATTTAAATATATATTTTTTTTATCTGTGCTCTATTCCACCTGAGCCTTGTGAAAGGCTCCGCCCTTCAATGTCAATGAAGCTTCTGTTTTATTATTTTCATGCAAACACGTGAGCCAATACAGAGTTTGTGAAGGGTTCACAAATGTGTGCCCTAACTGTTGTGTAATTAAGACTTCAAATTATTGAAGTTTTTTTGCCCTAAGTGCAATTTTCATTAACTCTGTCTCAAAGGTATGGGTTAAAATGACATGAAGAAAGTATTTTTCTTGTAGACATGTATCAATTATCAACACTAATATGGGTTAAGTGCGCCAAAATAAACAAATAAAAAATATAATAAAAAAACCTATGACAACTCCAGTGAAAATAAAAAGAAATTGTATTTGAGCATGCATTAAGTTCTTTAATTTAATACATGTTTGATCAACCATTCAATTGGTGATGAATTAATTTTTAAAAGCTTTTTACTAAATAAAATAGTTAATTTTCAATATTCCTTCAAACGTATACTTTTTTTTTAAAATTTCTATTATAAGAAAATAATTAATTAAAAATGAATTTTAAAAATGATTAAAAGTGATTTATTTAAAAAACAATACATTAAGGACTCTTACTTTAGAGAATATTGATTTTTTTAGAGAGCTCAATTCCTAAAATGACTTTCTAACTATTTTAGTTATATAAAAAAAACAGAGAACATGAATGTTAATGATCGTAAGGGAGGTTTTATACCTAAAAAAAATATTTTTCTTTTCTTGTTAAGGATAGTAATTATTTTCTTTAAATTTAGATGAATTCTCAAAAAAACATCACATGGCAAAATAATTCTCACATGTTAATTCGGTAAGACATGATAATTTAAAAATAATTATTTTAATAAATTTTTAAGTGAAAAATACTTTTAAAAACAACTACTATCACAGTACTAAATAAGTTCTAAATTGATCAGAATCACAATACAATGTTACTTTTTAAATATCTTTTCAAATTGTTTTTTACTTGAAAATTTATTGAAATAATTTTATTTTTAAAAATTTATTTTTAACACATCACATCAAAACGATTTAAAAAAAAATTGAAGTAAATAAAAAAATAATTTTTATTTTTTTTTAAATATTTTTATAACACAAAAATAAATAAGCTTTAAAACACATGTTGAATAGTGTTCTTAGAAAAAACTTATTAGCCTAGGAATAAAGACTCGAATCAAATTAATTATAAAGGGGCCATGTTAAGCAAATCTCAAGAGTACAGGGACAAAATTATACTGTTAATTAATTTATGAAGCCTTATACAATCTAATCAATGAAGCGAGAAATTAAATCCTTTAAAACCTAACTTGGAATGACTTGATCTAAATTATTTTTTTTACATGAATTAAATGATATTGTGTTAACCTAATGTTCTTTCATAAAAAAACTCAATGGTTTAAGAGTTGATTTTTGATTAGTCAATCTTAAGTCAACTTAATCAATGAATTAATCTAAAATCTTTCTTGGATTAACTAGATATTTTAAAAATTTTTAATTTAATTTAAATTAAATCTTATAACTAGTCGGGATATCAGATTATGCTTACTCATGGTAGTGGCATCCCAATCAATCCTAAGGAGGCATCATCATACATTCTTTGATGTATAACTCTTGAAAACTGAAAACAAATGAGGCATGATGATATGTTGAGAGAGAAGATTTGATATTTAAATAAATAAAATGTAAAACACATAAATTCATCCATTTTTATTTATTGAAAGCGAGCCAATAATCTCTTTAAAATTGCAGTGATGATTAGATTTAAAATATTTTTTATTAAAAATATATTAAAATAATATTTTTTTTATTTTTTAAAAATTATTTTTAAAATCAATACATCAAAATAACAATCTAAAAATATATATAAAAAATAATTTTGAAATTTAAGAGTATATAATTTAAACCGCATTTCCAAACACGGTATAAAACAAACTTTATTAGTATGTTTATTTTTTGCGGGAAAATTTAAATTAATTTTTTTCAAAAAATTTAAAATTATTTTAATATGCTGATTTTAAAATTTAATTTTAAAAAATAAAAAAAATTATTTTAATATATTTTTAAATATAAAATATTTTAAAAGCAATCACTTTATCTCACTGATTTACATATTATTATCTAACAATTGTAAGTAAGTGTTACGAAATCCAAACAGAATTTTTTGCAGCTCCCAAAAGTAATAACAAAACAACTCAAACCCTTTTTTTTAAACAAATATATTATAATTTACAGAGCACCGGAGAGAGCATGACTGATGAGCTCCCGTCTCAAGATCTTTCCGGCAGGAGATCTGGGGATCGTACCAGTGAAAGCCACTCGTCTTATCTTCTTGTATGGTGCAACCTGGGGAAAGAAATTAGAGGCCTCAAGTGAGTGCATATTCCACATGGCTAGACAAACCAACTACTCAATTTGTCATTTTATGCAACATCAGGAGAAGATTCTCGCTTCGCCCTTCCATTGTTGCGTTGCAAATATTTTTACAAGGAGTCCATGTGGTAATCTTTGATTTACTGATTTTTATAAAATCAAATCTTAAATAAAAAGAATTAATTGATAGAAATTTAATTTTTATTTTATAAGGCATCATGTTTTTGTTTCGCTAGAATTTTTTAATAATTATTTATTTTGTGTATTTTTCATTATTATATATGATAAAAAGTGAAAATAATTTTAAATTATTATTTTATTTATTTTTATTATTTTTAAATTTTATTTTAATTAGTTTGTGCGTTATTTAGTTAAATTAGGTGCGTCTTTGACCAATTAATATTACAGTTTTATTTTCAAGAATAAAAATAGCCTTATAAAAATAAAATATTAAGATTTAATAATAGAAAGAGATTCTTATAATTTTTAGTTTTATAACAAACTAAATTAATTTAATTTACTGAAGATTAATTGGCTCCAAAATATTTTTCTTAGACTTCTTGTTTGTAAATTGATGTTTGTAGGGTGGAAATTATTATTTTTAAAACAAGTTTTAATTATATCATGTTAAATTTATCTTGATTTTTCGGAATTCATTATCAATCTTGTTATGGATTGCATGAAATCATTATCATAAGTTTGCAGTAATCTATGTATTGCCTTAAAGTACATGCTTTTTAAATTAAAACGGGGCTAAATTATTCTTCCTATCATTTTATGCAACGAGAGCAAGATTTCGTGCAGACTTATCCATAGACCTGCCTTCTAAGTGCATGCATCTTAATATGAAAGAGGGAAAAATAATGAAACTTAAAACTAGAAGCTTGCCTGTTTTGCAATGGAATCCATGATTTGAGCCTCGGTAATACTGCTTCCAGGTTTCCTCACCACACAGGCCATGGGAATTTGCCCTGCCTCTTCATCAGGATACCTGGTCCAAGATACCAAAACCAATGAAATGAGTGGATCTGTATCTTCAAAAACAAACCAATTATGAGGAAACAAACGAAATTGTGAAGGCAGGCTATTCACTGCAATAACAATGACACTAAACACACCTTCAATCTATCATTAGCACTTAAACTATCGAGCTACAAATTTTACTGCTGCTATCTCCATATCAGTCAAGAAAAGAAAGCCTGGCCTGATCCACCATTACACGCAGTTCAATGGCCAAAAGAATCTCAGTTCAATTCAGAAATTTCATCAGTCGAAGTGTTTTTGTGTAATACCACCACTAGCAAACTATCCATTAATGATTTCAAAAAGTAAAGTCTCTCATTGCCATTCCCAACAGAAGAATCTCTTTTGCTTCCTCAATAAACGAGCTAAGAATATCTTCTTCCCGGTTCACTAAACTGCCGAAAAGCAACACAAGATCAAGAATACCAGACATGCATGCTGCCTACTTTCTATAATACAGGTATAGTAAAAGAGAAGGGGAGTTTATACAGTGTCATTACTGTAGCACCATGCTCATTTTATTGTGGACTAGAAGACTAAAATGACTATTTTGTTCCTAAATCAAATAACATTAGGCCCGGCGTAATATATAGACTCCTTTTGCTTTTTAATAAACATTAAAAATAATAAAATACTCTTAGAGACAAAAAAAAGAAAAAAGAAAAAAGAAAAGAAAAAGAAGAACATGGTGCTACGGTATATGAGGCTTTTTTATTTTTTTAATTTTACTTGAAGAGCATTTAAGTAATCTCACTATTCATCCAAGATTGAAAAATCAAAACTTAATTCATGAATTTTATGAGTTAATTGGATAAACTTGTTATTTATTACTTAGATTACATATTTATCATACTACTTTGAGTTGAATGGAATTTTTTTAATTTGTTTTATTCAATTTTATACTTACATGTCTATCACACTACATTAAAAAAAAAATTATATGTTTGCTATTATTGTCCATTCTTTCAAAATGCATCTAATTAAAACAAAACCAACTTATTAAACTTGATTTCTCTTATTTCTTTGAAATGTGCTTCCAACACTCCTAAAAATATAACAGTTGGCCTAAAATTCTCTAACAAGTTTCATTTTTGAAACATGTTGGATCTCAAATGCTACCTCCCTCTCTCCATCTCTCTCTGGACATATGATTCTATGCACATCGGTTTCTTGTCCATGCTTCAATACAACTTATATCTCAAAGAAACGAAAACAATGAGTTATTCAATCAAAAGAGAGCTCTGGGGATATGTTTGTTTGAAAGAGAGATTAATTTGTTGTCAGCAACTGCTACAATGCAGAAACATATGACGCGTAATTAAACAACATTTCGCATGCTTATTACACCAACATGAAGTTCTCAGCACGAGAAGCAGAAGAGACCACTTACGGAATTACAGCAGCATCGGCAATCTCAGGATTAGACAGCAGCAATCGTTCCAACTCAACAGGGGGCACCTACAAGTTATCAAAGATGTGACAAGACAACAATATTTCTAAAATTAGAATGAGATTTACGATCCTAACATTTATTGAAGTCAATACTATACTGGAAAGGGCATGGGATAATTCGATCACCTGATATGCCTTGTACTTTATCAGTTCCTTTAGCCTATCAACAATGTAGAGGAAGCCCTCGGAGTCAAAGAAACAAAGATCCCCGGTCTTTAACCACCCTTCTGAATCGAAGGTTTCGGCAGTTGCCTTCTCATCTCCTACATAACCTGTACTAAAACCATCATTTTTAGCATCAAGAACAGATTATTAGAGAATTCTACTAGGAAGAAGATGCATGCTGAGGTATTTATGCGGCCAAACTAAGATTTTCCACGGTATAGACTATTGCTTTCCTAGTCATGGAACGTTCTTCCCCTTTCAGATAACCTGCAGCACATTTCGATATTAATACCCTGATGCAAATATGCATTGCGATTTGCCTAGAAGGTATCTCTGGTCCATCCCAAACAATGTCAAAGCAGTTGCATACATGTATAAGATGCAGGTGGATTAAGAAAAGATGAGAAGGGTTGTATGAAGGCATGCCAGGTTCCAATTACAAAATCAAACGACAAAGCAGCAAAGAACCATTAAGGCTATATGCAATGGTACAAGATGCATATTCTTATTAATTGAGGCAGATTCAAAGCATGTCAGCAAAACGCTGACACAATGCTCTTTGTAATGTAAAACCACAGCGAAACGCTGTACTGTTGAAGTGCAGTCCAGTACTGCAGCTCTTTTGTTTTCCACACCAAAAGAATAACACTTCGAAACACATTAAAGAAGAAAGGTAACAATCAACAAGTCAATGTTCACTACCTTTCATAATGGATGGCCCTCGCAACCAAAGCTCCCCTCTCTCGCCAGGACCAAAGGCCTCTCCAGTCAGAGGATCAACAATTTTGGCTTCCATATTTCCAAACAACCGACCAACAGAAGCACGCTGGCTACATTCTTCAGGTTCTATTATCCTAGATATAGCTCCAGCCTCCGTTAATCCATACCCCTAAATCTCAAGTATAAGACACGATCATTAATTACTCAACAACATTAATATTGCTATACATTAACTTTGTGAAAAATGAAAATCCTGCATTCAGTTAAAAGGAAGGATAAAAAAGAGCTTGCCTGCATTATTTCAGCCTGTGGAAATTTCCTTTTGAATTTTTCTGCAACCTCTTTACTCAATGGCGCGCCACCGCAACTAAACCTCCGCAATGAGCTCAAATCATACTTGTTAGTCAAATCCGATTTCAGTAATCTCAGAATAATGGTTGGCGACACAGGCATGTCACTCACTCTATATCTCTCTACAAGCTTCAACACTTGCTCAAAATCAAACCTCTCCGTCAAAACCAACGTCCTCCCCCACCGAAATTCATTTATCAACAAAAAGAAGCCAAAAACATGAAACAAAGGCAGCGTAAGCAACGAAACCGCATGTGGGTCAAGTTCTACAGAGCTCATTTCAAAAGCCGTGATTGAAGCTATTACGTTCGTGTGAGTCAATGGCACGCCTTTGACTCTCCCAGTTGTTCCCGAGGAATATAGGATCGCTGCCATGTCGGATTGACTCACTTCAACGAGGTTGGTAGCAGTGTCTCGTTTGGAGATTTGAGTCAACAAGGAGATGAACTCAGGGGAGTCAATGAGGATTGTGCCAAGGGGAAAAGAAGGAAGCTTGTGGGCAGTTTGGGAAGTAGCAAATGCGATCTTGGGTTTGCTGAGTTGGATTTGGTGAGTCAGCTCGGAGTTCGAACTTAGGGGGTTGGCAGGAGAGATGGTGACACCTAGATAAAAAAGAGAGAGATAAATAATGGGGACGTGGAGAGAGGGCGGGCAGAGGATAAAAGAGACATCGTTCTTGTTTAAATTGTAGTAACTCTTGAGCGATGAAGAAAGAGAGTAAATCTGGTTGATGGCTTGAGAGTAAGTGAGAGATTGACCCGTGGAGGGCATGATAAGGTAGTTTTTTTGGGTGGTTGGGATGGCAGAGGAGTGGAGGAGAGAAAGGATGAATTGGGTTATGGAGAGAGGTTGTTGCGGTGGTGGTGGAGTAGCAGTTGGTCTAAGACTTTGAAAGGTTTTACTTTCCAAGCAGTACCCACCTTTTGTAATATTGATTGCTTGGGTGGTCATGGTGGTTTCTTGTGCTGGCACCGTCTTGTGCCGGCCCTGATTTTGTGGCCGTAATTTGATGAAGACGGTGGCAACGAGAGGGAAGGAAGGGGATGATGAAAGGGGGGAGTGACTACAGTTATGGAGATGATCAACAATGGGAGAGCGTTATTGTGGGTGATTAACATATTTTAACAATTTAAATATTATAGAAAAGCATAATATAGATTATCAGATTGAAAAACCTACACAACTTTTACATTAAAAAACAAGATCTCAAGGGTCGCGATACCTACCCAGTAAGTGCTATTATTATATATACGTGTGTGTGTGTACTGGCAACAATATGGTGTCTCTTCTGGCTCGTGGACTTCATTACGTGGATATTTAGTTGCAGCGTCATAATAATTAATTTTAAAAAAAATTATTTAAAAATATATTACTGAAAAAATTTAAAATTTCAGGCAATAAGCAGTGAACGGTCTCTTTTATAATATATATTAATAGCTAGTAAGCTATTATTAAAAATCAATGTTCACCTGTAAACTCATAATTGCATCAATAACCAGTTTTGCAAGGTATTCCTTATTCTATGATAGTAATTTGGAACTCAAAGTAGTCCTTGCAATCTTCATCAGGTCAGCCATGAATTTTAAATTGTCAAAAGTAAATTAATACAAATAATAATAATAATAATAATAATAAACTGAATAATTAATTAAATAGAAATTAAAATTATGAGTACACTTACCTAAATGTTTCTTCTTATAAATAAAAACATTGAGCAGAAAAAACCCTTTCATTCATACCTTAGCATATATTAATAATAAAATGAATCACAAAATAAACTATAATATCATAATCACAATTTAAAAATTAATACTTGAAAGGTTAGATATGGTTTCAAAGGTCAATGAAAATGATATATTTAATATGATTTAGAACACACACTTAAATAAAATAATAAAGAAATAACATTGAAAGCCTAAACTTATAAAATAATACAAAGAAATAATATGAAATCATCCATACATCTAGTAAACATAATTCATTACATATACTACAAAATATAATTAACTAGTGCTAATTATTATCATTACTCCTAACCATGTCATCATCATCATATAAAACCATGTCATTGTCGTCACCACCATCACCACAATCATCATTATCATCAACTTTTTTTTTCTTCTTCCACAACTTTTTCATCTTTTTCCCCTAATTTATATCAAGTTAAAGCAATTCATGTTGACTGATTTCTTCATAATAAGATAATTCAACAAGTATATTTTTGGATTATCAAGTATTTGACTAGGAAGGAC
Organism: Populus euphratica; assembly: GCF_000495115.2. Taxonomy (NCBI): domain Eukaryota; kingdom Viridiplantae; phylum Streptophyta; class Magnoliopsida; order Malpighiales; family Salicaceae; genus Populus; species Populus euphratica. The sequence goes on along the minus strand of NW_011499974.1, from coordinate 642,049 downwards.
ATGACATGGTTGAGAAATTTTTTATGATTGATCAATATCAAATGATCTCATATTTTTAGCATCTTCAATAAATTCACCCATGTTAATATTATAACAACTTCTAGCAGTTGTTTTAATAACCGTCCACCATTCAGAGGATTTATTATCAGGTGGATATCTTTAATAGACTTGTTGATATTGTTGTGTGATTAGTACTTAAAAGTATATTTTTATCAAGGTTTTATATCATCATTTTGCACTTGAAGTATCAATAACTCCTTAACTAAAACATGTTTTATAATAACATATATAATAATATAAAATATCTTTAATTTGTGGTAAATATTCATCTTAAATGAAAGCCTATCATGTAAATAAAATGATTAATTGATGAGTTTAAGTACTGAAATTGAAAGGATAAAGAGATGGTCAAACTTAAGAAAAAGATGTTGGTGTAGTCCAAACCGAAATACTATTCAGTACTTGGGTTATATTTGAAGCCGTAGATCTCATATTTAGGTCTACTTTAGTGGATAAAAAGGTAAGACATAAGCCTACAACTTTTATGTGGAGTTAAAGATTTGAAAAAGTTGTTTTCAAGTTTAAATTGTAACAATAATAAAAAAGTCTGAATCTGTCTTGCAGCCTAGAAATTGTTTAGTTTTCAACCCATATCTAGAGTTCTAGAAGTCCAAATAACCTCAATTTTTTTTACCTAGAAAGTTGAGATAATTTTCTATAATTTTTATGTGGAGGTTTGGTTCAAATTCTAACGTTATCAATGATGTTTTGGGCAGACAAGAAGATAAGAATTGTCACCAAGTCAAGAGTTGACCCCTCACTTAACAATTAGTCATCAAATCAACAGTTCCTAATTTTGACCTATAAAAAGAGGTATTTGCCATACATTTAGGTATCTTGATTTCCATATTAAGATCATACTTTTGCTTTCTCTCTTTGTATCTTTGTAATGCTTAAGTTTTGTTTTCATTAATATCTCGTTTATGCCTTCCATTTCCTTTTATTTACTTAGTTAACTTTTATTTTATTTATGTTCTTATCTTGTTTATTTATGGTTATCTCTTTTATTATGTTTAGCTAAGTTTATTATTTCAAGGTGAAAATATTACACTAATGGTGTAATAATACAATAATTTATATAATTAACCTCCTTGTGGTTTGATTATGGTCTTGTTGGGTTATTTATTACTTCGATATTTCTACACTTGGGAGAAGACATCAATCTTTTGGTTGTGTCATTATGCTAACACAAAATTTTCATTTCCATGTAGTCAAGATATATGCTTGATTTCAACCAAAACATTCAAACGATGCTCTTTAATCCCTCATTTTGTATCATACCAATTACATTTAAATATAAATAACTTGCACTTACTCTCCAAGTATTTTAGCTGAATAAATTCTTTAAGCATTCAATAATAATCACATCCATTATCATCATAACAACTTTCTTTCACACAAACTCCACTATTCATTATCTTTTTAAAACGATCATAACTTTGAGTATGAAATTTAAAATCATTCACATAATACTCATTATAACATTTCACTGAAGTTGAAAGGCCCATAGCAAGTCCAAAAGGTTGATTTTCAATTCTGTTAGATTAGTATTCCACTTAGCATAATAGTTAACTCCATAACAAATATTGATTTAAAAGAGATTAGTAATTTTTTTAAAGTAACTAATTGATATAAAATATAAATTAATTTTATTAAAATACTTACATTATTTTTTAACCAATTTGGAAAGATCTCTTCCTATAATTTTCAATTTTAACATCACTCACATATGGTTGTTGTGACTTTAGCTCTTGACAACATTGCCTCAAATTTTAAAATATTAAATTATTATAAATTAAGTACAAAATAATATTTCATACTTGCTCTAAATAAGGCTTTAGTTCTTGACAATTGAATATCACATACTTATGTATAATTTGCATTTTAGCATGTGACAACTGTCTTCTATAAAATCTTTAGGATATTTTTTTTCTTAGATAGGAAAAAAATAAAGAGATGTCCATCTAGATTTTTAAGGCCACCATCATCATTCTGTGGAACTTGATTCCAAATTATTTGCATGTCATCACCAAAATAATAAGATGCAAAATTGGTAATTTCATTAATCAAGTATACTTCATATATGGAACCCTCAACTTTAACTTTGTTGGTCACTTTTTTCTTCAAATAAAACATATACCTATATCATTTCTGTCAATTACTTTATTTTTTAAAATAAAAGGGGAATAAAATTAACATAATATGAAAGCATACTGTTCAAATGGATACATCCATCGATATTGAATAGGTCCACTAACTTTTGCCTCAAAAGGTAGATGTATCGTCAAGTATTTCATGGAGTCAAATAAGGATAGAGGAAAATCCTTTTAATTTTGTAAATTATTTCGATTATATTCATTTGTATTAACTCCATGTGTTGGACATTTAAATTTGTTGTACAAATATCTTAAAAAAATACGAATAGTTTAGTTAATACCTCCCAAAATGGCTTAGATAAGTAACGTCGAAAAGCGGTTGGAAGAAGTCTTTGAGTGAAGACATGACAGTTATGACTCTTCATCCTTGAAACCTTACATTGTGCCTCTTTCACATATCATGAAATGCTTGAAGTATAACCATCGAGAAATGATAATTCCTTCATCCATGACAAAACTTCTTCTTGTTGTTTTTTGTGTAAACAATAAGTGTTTTTAGGTTTGTAAACCTGACCACTCTTATCTTGTTACAAATATAAATTTAACTTTTTACAATACAACTGAATATCTAACATAGCTTTTAAATTATCCTTATTTCTATTAGGACAATTCATTACTGTATAAAAAATATTGTCAAAGTAATTTTTCTCAATATGCATGACATCAAGATTATGATGAATCAAATTTGTATGCCAATATGAAAGCTCTCAAAAAATGCTCTTCTCTACCTAATTGTGTTTAACACCAAAGCCAGGAATTTTATCATTATATGATAAACTTCCATTATATCCCTTAATAAACTTGGACATTTCGTTTAACATTTCCAAACTAGATGGACAAGGTAAAGAAGGGAGCCTTTCAATTACTTCTTTCAAAAACTTAGCAAATTGACATTTATATGGGTGGTTCATGTGTAGGAATTGTCAATAACAATAAAAAAAAATATAGTTTTCCCTCCATTTTTTAATCTAAAAGCCTTGCTATGCTATATGCTGGAAAGATAGATTACCATGAGAACTCTAACCCCATAACATTCCATATGTTGGAAAGTCACTAATGATCCATGTCAAAGCTGCCTTTAAATAAAAATTCTCCTTTCTATATATATTATATGTTTCAACACCAATAGACCACAAATTCTTTAACTCATCAATTAAATATCTTAGGAAAACATCAAGCTTTTTTCTCAGATTCTTTGGCCTAGGAATCATCATTGTCAAAAATATGAATGGTCTAGTCATGCATTTCCATGGAGGTAAATTATAAATAGTCATAATTGCTGGTCAACAAGAGTATGCATTTGAAAACTTGTTAAATGGACAAAACTCATCAGTGCGTAACCCTAACCAAATATTTCTAGGATCTGATGCAAAGTTTAAGTGGACACAATTAAAATCTTTCTATGCCTCCCCATTAGATGGGTGTACCATAACTCCATTATCTGACTTGTGAAAATGATATCATGTTATATTTTTGGCATGATGTGGAGACATGAATAGTCTCTGAAGCCTTGGTGTCAAGGGAAAGCATTGGAGTTGCTTTGCCGCCTTATTGGAACCTTTACTAATCGGATTTCTAGGTTTGTATCGTGAACTTTTACAAAAATCACAATTTATTTTCATTGCACCTGCTCCATAGTGCAACATACAATAATTAGGACACACATCATATTTCTCATAACCAAGTCCAAGTGGCCGCATAAATTTCTTGGCATCATAAAAATTTGATACCAAATTTTCATCATTAGACATGCAACTTTTTATAAAATCAATAAATTTATTGAAAGTAGTCTGAGTCAAATTTAAAGTCGACTTCATATTAAGCAATTATACATAAACAGATAATTTGGATTGCTTGGTACACCTATCCCACAAAAGCGCCTCCCTAGCTTTCAAAAACTTAAAAAAATCAGTTGTCTCTGGATTTGGAAGTTCCTCTACTACCACAGGACTAGACACATTATCATTACAGTATGCATCACCAACCTCCATTGCATTTATAACCAAATTCTTATATGGATTTTCTAGAAAAATATCATTCATAATATGATTAATTCCAATTGATGAAGGTCTAGCCAATATTAGTTCTGTAACATAAAGCTCCCCATGTACAATCCAATTTTCATAACAAGGTAAAAAACCTTTTATCAATAGATGCTTACAAACATCATCTTCCTTTAAAAAATTTTGATTTTTGCACCTCACACACGAACATTTAATTTTTCCTCTAGATATATTTTTATCAATTAAAAATGTAAAATTGATAAATCTTCTAATACCTATAATGTATTCAGGACGAAGGGGACCATCCATAAGACAACGATACATCCACGATCGATCATCCATATTAATCTAATTAACATGATAACACTAATAAGCATTTTTAGAAATAAGTATACTTCTTTCACTACTAGTACTTAAACAATCCTTTAAAATAAAATATGTACTATGTAAACAAACTTTAATTATTTGTTTAGCTCACGCATACATATAGCCAAGAAATTAGTACTTTTAAAGTTCATAGGTCATGTTCTTAAGATTTACTAGGCTACTATTTAAGGTCACTGTTGTTCTAGTTGGCAAATTTATTTAATAACCTTAAAAATCTACAACAATTCTAACATGAGATATTAGATCTTGATAGATTTTATCGGTAGTCTACTGAAACAATAGAGTTATGCTTCATGTATGAGAGGGAAACTTTTAGTGCTATATGTAATTGGCATTTTATAAACGTTTTCTTTTAGGGTAATCTAGAAGATAGACAAGAAATTGCTGTGAAAAGGCTATCAAAGAGTTCTAGATAAGGATTAAATGTGTTAAAAAATGAGGTGATACTAATTAACAAGCTTCAACACATAAATTTTGTAAAGCTTTCTAATTGAATTCATTTTCACATATATTTTAAGCATTAGAATTGAATTCAATTACATGATTTAATAATTTATTAGAAATATAAGAATTGTAATAGGTTATTAATTGAATCCAAATTTAAATAATATTGTTATTTATCCACTTTCTTTTTAATTATTAGAGTAAACTAGTATTTTATCCTTATGTTTTTAGTGAAATAATGATTGGTCTATTTGGTTTGAAAAAAACTCAATATTAAGTTCTTATATATATATTTTTATTTTTTTAAGCACTTATCTTCTCATAACAATTTTTTTCTTTTAAGATCTATCTTGAAAAATTTCAATCTTGAACAAGATTATAAATGCATTTTGAAATTTCAAAATAACTAACATTTAATTTATAATGAGGAACTAACTAATGGTTTTAAAAAATATAATGAGTAACTTATAAAATCATAAAAAATACATAGACTAAATTATAATGTACTCTAAATATTATCTCTTAAAACCTATAACTTAATAGGAATCTATATGGTTAAGACATAATACTTCTACAAAACTGAGCCTTTGTATAAAAGGATATTCCAATGAGATACTTTTCGTTCAAAGAGGAAAACAACAAGATACAAAAAACATATCAATAATAACTTAATTGTAAATAAATCTAGCTAAGCAAAAGTCAGATCAATAAAAAGGTAGTATAGGACCAACAATTCACAACAAAGAAGTACTGACTTCCTAGCAACAATTAAAATAAATTTATAGTTAATTGATAAATTATTCAGTCACCTCCAAATTTCATTTTGGTCTTATAATTTCAATCCAAAAAAAAAAACTCAATATCAGATTTAATGAAAGAAAACCATTCAATTAATTTTTTTTTATACAAACTGACATTAAATAAGGAAAGAAAAAAGACAGTCTTATGCCCATGAAAGTTAATTGAACATAACCAGCTTTATGTTCACATGAAACTCTAAAACTAGGATCTACAAGGAAAATAAATTTAAATATAGATTATCTTGTCCCAATAAAAGATAGAGTTTCAATTAATTGAAAAGATTAGGATAGACATGCCCAATAGATAAATTAAGCAACCATCTAAAAATAGAGTAAAATAAACTTCCCTAAATCCCAAGAATCAATGGCCCAAGATGGAGATTTTCTTACTGCATCACAATCAGACTTAGCCAACTTTATTGGTTTATATTGTGATCCAATAAACCATTTATATTGCTGGAAAAAAAAACATAAACAGTATGTTAAACCCATCCAGCTATAACCATTGCTAGTCTTTAAAATAAATCCAAGTTAAACCATAAAACACAGAAAGAATATTAGCATTTGTAGCTTCTAAATTGACCATCCACCACCGTAAAGAATTCTATACTTGATTAATAGAAGAATATGTTGAAAATTTATAATATAATTAAAACATTTCATCTGTGAGAAACAAGAGGACAAAACAAAACAGGCTATATAAGCCTTATTATAAATTACTAAAAAACTTTCTTGCTTCTTAATATAGTTCTTAAAAAGTAATCATAATCTATTCTACTTGCAAAAACTATTTAATTTTAAAATTTAGGAATATAGTATAAAATAAATATAATATAAGAGTAATAGGAAATTTCCATCAATCATTATCTTCTAGA